>NC_088872.1:5264185-5428276 GCF_032884065.1 Artemia franciscana
AAACATGCACGCCTTTACATCAGCCAACAGAGACGTAAGGAAGAAGAAGAAATGATAGACCAGTTAGAGAGAGATAAGATCAGGACTTTTATTCCGATTAACTAACGACCGATTAAATATTATCACAACACCTGTATCAACTATAAATTAGTATATCTGTGTTAATACCTTGTTAAATCAATTTTTTGATGATCTATCCGTTCCGTCATGTTAGTTGAACATAAACATGTGTATTCCTAAAAAAAAAAAAAAAAAAAACACAAAAAAAAGAGCTTACCAATCAAATCCATATTAGCTACATAAGGGACGTTGGTTTTAGGATCCAATCCAGCGATGACAGGGTTTATGAAATAGGGTCCAAATCTAAAAATAAAACAGCGTTTTCATTAGGATTAATTGGCTTCAACAAAGTCATATATGGTTCGTACAAGTTTATTGTTTCAGGAAGGGGAGGGGGGGGGGGGGTAACAGTCAAGATATTAAAATCTTCACGCAGTCATAATTTAAAAAAAAAAATCCTGTTTTTCACCTATTTTGGATAAGAAAAGAACTAAGCAATATTAATTATATAGAAACGATAAGGCAATGTTGTTTTTTTTTTAGAGAAAGATGGGTTTATTAATATAAATAACAAAACAAAACAAGCAAATGGCCCGAAGCAAAGCTTGTTTGGGCTTACAACCCCAATACACATACAAATAAAACAATACGAAAAAGAAGAAAAAATAAAAAGAAAAGAAAAGGAAAAGAAAAAAGAAAGAAAGAAGAAGAAAAAAAAATCAATTACCCTGCATTTCAATCGAAACGGATTTACACTTCAAAAAAGACAAAACAAAAAGAAACTAACACCACTTTACCAGTATCGCAAAAATCAAAACCAACATCTTGGCTCCACTTGAGGTCCACTCAACTATCAAAACCATAAATATTAAGGCAAAATAGCTTTAATTCCCGCCGAAATTCAAGAAAACTATCCATGTTTCTCAAAGTCGTAGGCAAACAATTCCATGCATGGGGTCCTAGATGCCGAATAGAGAATTGAGATCTACGGGTAATAGTAAGCGGACGACGAATTATATCGGACTGTCTCGTAGAATGTGTATGAATATCACTTCCTAATTCAAACATACTTTTAAAACATATTGGTAAACAATTTTGAAAATATTTATATATAAACAGGCTTCGATAAAAAATAAGTCCTGCTAAAGGCAAGATTTAGCATTCTATATACCTCTTTTGTACCGAGTCTTTAAAACCTACACCACATAACACTCGAAGCGCTTTATTCTGCAAAACTCGAACACGATCGAGATGAGAAGGAAATGTACTACCCCAAACATTGCAACAATATAGCAGATAAGGATGAATTAAGGAATAATACATTGTTCTTAAAATATCTCTTGGGAAAATATACTGCAACTTTCTTAAAATGCCAACATTCCTAGCGAGTTTAAGACTAATATAATCTATATGTTCTCTAAAGCTGAGACATTCATCAATTAAAACTCCTAGATATTTTGTACAATTCATTCTTAAAATACCCATATCAGCAATATTAAGTCTGTCTATCCAAGGGTAATAATTTGAGCTCCTACCATACAATAAAAAGCAAGATTTACTATTATTCAAATTTAACTTATTAAGCTTCATCCAATTTTGTACAAACTCCAGACAAGAACTAATACGACTCAACAGCTGAATTCCTGTTCGTGCAGCCACAGTTATATGAGTGTCATCCGCAAAGCTGGGAACATTTACTTTTTCCCCGTCACATCCAATGTCAAGATCATACGAAATCATTAAAAGCTCTACATAAATCATTTATAAAAATTAGAAATAACAGGGGACCAAGAACATATCCTGAGGTACTCCAAATTTAACATTACTGACAAGAAACATTATCTCCTAGTTGTACATATTGAGTTCTTTCTTTTAAAAACGAGGACAGTAATTCAAGAAATGGTCCTCTAAAACCGTAATTTTCTAATTTGGCAATGAGTATAAAATGGTCAACGCAGTCAAAAGCTTTTACAATATCAAGAAAAACAGAAGCGACTTTCATACCATTATCCAACGCATCATTCACAAAAGTTGTCGAAAATAAAACAGCATGCTCAGTAGATAAACCCTTCCGAAAACCAAATTGATTTGGATTAAAAAATGATTTACTCTCCAAAAATTCAACCATTCTTTTAACTATCAATTTCTCAAACAATCTAGATACTACTGGTAATAAAGAAATGGGCCTATAATTTCCTAGTACATTTTTATCTCCACCTTTATAGACAGGAATAACTTTTGCAATTTTAAAACAACTTGGAAACACTCCAGTCAAACTGTTACAATATCAGAGCCTGAAGCTCCAATTTTTAATTTTTTCAATGTTTCAGAAAGCTCAGAAGCGTTGATTGGCTTCAAATATGCTGAAACATCACTTGCATTCGATAAATATTTCTTAAAACTACCTTCATGCTCAGAAATAACTATACTTTGGACCAAATCCTTTCCCACGTCAGCAAAATGACGGCATATTCTATCAGCAGTTGTACTATCATTATGTATACCGTCAGTAAATATACCATCATTATTAGGACTTACGACGGATTTTATAATTTGCCATGTTTTTCTAGGGTTACCTTCACAAGATTTAAATTTATTACGATAGTAATCAGCTTTGGCTTTACGAAGTAGTGCATTTAACTGGTTACTATAAATCTTGTATTCTGTTTTATCACTTACACTATTACTAGCCGCAAACATTTTGAACAAATATCTTCTTCTAATAATAGCCTTTAAAAGAGCTCGGGTGATCCATGGTTTCTTTGGAGTTTCTCTACGACGAGTTGCATTTTTACAAATACTACAATCAATCAATAAACTATTTATAATTGAATACCAGTTTTGAAACTTAGCATTAATATCTAGTTCATTACTATTTAAAAATTCAAAATTACATTTCTCTAACATTACTTTATAAAGAACGAGCACATTATTATCAATGATCACTTTTTTATATTTATTTTGTGAATTTGAGTTGTAGCACAACTCAAAATGTGTTACTACAAATGTAGTAACACATTTTTTTTTTTATCTACATTAAGGCGTTAATATTCAGCCAACAAATTCCATTTTTCTGCGACGGTTTCCTGAAAAAAAAAAAAAAAAACAAGAGCCAAGAGCTCATATGACACTTGTGACAAGGTCGGAAGAGCCAAGAGCTCATATGACACTTGTGACAAGGTCGGAACCTAAAATTAGACTCGGTACTAGAGTTTTCGATTTTGCTGTTCTTTATTTATTGGCAATTATTAAAAGGTAAACTTGCAAATACTGTGTTCCTGTAGTCTCTTCTTGTTCGGTGTTGTAACACTTGTCCAACCAAGTCTCATCCCGATCTCTCCACTCCAAGCGTTTTCCAAGATTTCCGATTATTTGATCATACAAAAATTGTTGATAAGTCTGTAGGACTTTTACAAAGGTTCAGAGAAATTATAGAAATAAAAAAGATTATCTATGGGGGTATTAGTATTAATAGAGATGAAGGGGATTTCAAGATAAATTCAATTTATAATAGTTTAATTAAAGACCAGTTAAAAACTTAAACGAGTACTGATTTGCATAATTGTCCCGAAACAAGTAATAGCCTTGCGAACGAAAGTCAAAGCAAGGTCAATGTTTTAAGAAGTCAACGGACTGCAGCTAAAATAGCAAATGAAAAAATCCATTCAATCTATAATTCATAACTTGTTAATTAACCTGTAAGATTTTGATTGGATTTGGCGTTGGGTGACCTGGTTTTGCTTTGTTGCAAGTATTTATAATTTTCATTTTTAATAGATTCCCATTTATACACCGAATGTGGCAGAGGAAAGTTTCATTATATACAGTTGCTTTACTTTTATTCTAAAGTTATTACCGTCAGTGCCGCAGTTTTGTTTTAAAATGTGAGTTGTTCTTATTTATTTTATTGTTTATATATTTTTTTTCGTGGTGTTTAATTTGTTGTGGTATTTTTTTTATTATGTCTTAAAAAAGTCTTAAATTGTCGGTTTGTAATTTTTTTCCGTTGAGAAAGGCTCCCGGACGTGGGGCCGAAATATTCGGAGTATTTTTATTTTTTTTAGTTAAAGTGTAGTTTATATATTTTATTTTTGTTCACTGCTTTATAGAAACTAAACCCGTTTTTTCTTTTATCAAGTTTTCGTAAATGGAAAAGCAGTGTGGCCTAAGAAATTATCTATTTTTAGTCATAATTATTTTGTATGATTTAAGAAGAATTTTGTATTTGCTGGGAACAGTTAGTGATTGTTTAGGATGTATTTTTGTCTTGTAAGATTTTTTTTTTGCTTTGTCAGAAGTATTTTTTGCTTTGTAACAAGTATTTTGTAAAAACAATATCTGATTTTTTAGCATCATGTATTTTGTAAGAATCGTTTCTAATTGTTTGGGATGTATTTCTGTGTTGCAAGAATTATTTTTGCTTCGTAAAAAGAATTTGTGAATTCTAGGATGTATATTTGTTTTGTAAGAATTACTTTTGTTTTGTAAGAAATATTTCGTATTTTGTAAGACAATTTTTTGATTTTCTGGAATTTATTTTTGTTTCTTAAGAATTTTTTGTTTTGTAAGAGGTATTCTATATGATATAAGAAGAATTTGTGATTTCTTAGGATGTATTTTTGTTTTTTAAGAAGTGTTTTGTATTTTGTAAGAAGAATATGTGATCTTTTAGGATGTATTTTCTGTTTATTAAGAATTATTTTTTGTTTTGAAAGAAGTATTTTGTATTGTGTAAGAAGAATTTGTGATTTTTTTAGGATGTAATTTTGTCTTGTAAGAATTATCTTTTTTTTTGTTTTGTAATAAGTATTTTGTAAAAAGAATTTGTGATTTCTTAGGATGTGTGCCAGATGGTGGTACATAGTCATAGAGATAGGTGTGGTATATTGTGCCACGTTGACCTCAATTGCTAGGAGTCATCAGAAAAAACACTAACGCGGATTTCTTCATTAAGTTGAAAGAATCGATTCTAGTGTAACGAACATTTTTTCAGGAAAATACCCGAAAAATGCCATGTGTGCGACAATGCCTGCTAGGGGGTACCATATGCTAACCATTCAGTGTCATAGGTTTGGAATTACCATGGAACATTGCAATATAGCAATGAAAAGGCAAGTTTCCACTCTTAAAATAAAAAGATTGTCATTTTTACTTTATAAATTATTTTTGTGGGAAAAAGGTTGAAAACCCTCAGCCGCGATAATGTGCACCAGAGGGGTGCCATTTGCTAGCCATAGATTACCAAAGATGCAGTTACACACAAAATTTGGAATTTGCGGAAATTGGAGCGGGGTGGGAGGGGGGTTTATGAAGAGGGGGAGTCCAGAACTGATACAACCGGAGCCGTGTTTGGATTTGGGCTCACAGGGGCATAGTGGGAGCTGGAACCGGTTGAACAGTGGTGGAATCCAGCAGAATCGGTGGTGGAACTGTTATCACCAGGGGTCAGCAGCGAGGGAAGCGGAGTTGGATATCACCATACTAAAAAATAAATCTAGAAATACCTTGGGAGTGTATGAGGGGTGCCAGAGGGTCAGCAGTACCGTGGCACGGTGGTGTGAATTGACATGGTATATGGCAATGGGTTGGGTTGCAAAAACACGAAACAATGGATTTACTGCGTGATTTTTAAAAAGAAAACAGATGAAAATGTCTTAGGAATGAAGAAGAGGTGGTAGAGGGTGCCAGTGGGTCAGTAATAGTGTGCCACGGTGGTGTGAATTGACATGGTGTATCACGGATGGTTGGGTTGCGAAAACATGAGCTAACGGATTTAAAACTTGGTTTTTAACAAGAAAATATCTGAAAATATATCTATCAGGGTATTAAAAGTCAGAAAACGCTTAAGTGATTACGATGGGTACCTATTAATGCCACGAGGGGCAACCACATAATGCCATGGTGGTGTGATTTTTGGGGGCGGGGAGGCAAAGAAGTTTACTAAGGAAAAACACGAACCAATGGGGTTAAAGCAAAATTTTCTATCAAGAAAATATCTAAAAATGTCTTAGGACGCTGAGGGGGTGTCAGGGGACCAGTCATAGTGTGACACGGTGGTGTGAATTGACATAGTGTATTACGGAGGGTTGGCTTGCAAAAAAATTGAATTAATGTATCTAAATCATATTTGATCATGAAAATATCTGGCAAATATCTTAAGAATGATAATATGTATCATCGGAATGCCACTGGGTAGCCAGATATTGTCACGGTGGCGTGACTTGTTTGAACTAACATGTTCTACAGCTTAAAATTAAGCAGGGAAGTGTTAAATGAATTTTACAGCGGTAGGGTGATTGAGATCTAACATCTAGTCAATGAAATGAGGGATTTTCATTAGGACCCATCAGAAATAACTCTTAATAAGGTTTAAATTTATTTGTAATAGCAACCATCCCCCCTGGAATTCATTGCTAGTGTGGGGTAGCCACATATTGTCACGGTGGCTTGAATTGTTCGGACTAACATTTTACGAAGTTTAAAGCTCAACTGTGAAGTGTTAGAAGAATTTTTCGACTGAGGGGGAGTGAAATTTAACGCTCAGTCAAAGAAACGAGACATCTAATTAAAATCTCTCAAAAATATCTTAATGTGGCTCAAATTTACTTCTAACGAGATAATGTAAAATTTAAAGAGAAATGATCATTCAAATGTGCGCTTGTCAACCGAGTGTGCATAGTCTTGGCTCAAAGAAAGGAGGCATTTTCATTAGTAGCCCTCAAAAATATCAAAATGTTGATTAGATTTACTTCTAACGAGATTATGTGAAATTAGAACAGAGAGTATTATTCAAATGTGCGCTTGTCAACCGGAAGTGCATAGTCTGGGCTCAAAGAACCGAGGCATTTTCATTAAAAGCCCCCAAAACATCTTATTGTTGCTTAAATTTACCTCTAACGAGATTATTTGAATTTTGAAGAGACAATATTATTCAAATGTGCGCTTGTCAACCGGAGGTGCATAGTCGTGGCTCAAACAAACGCGACATTTCCATTAACAGTACTCATAAAATAGCTCTTAATAGAGCCTGAATTAACCTCTAATACCAACCCTTCCCTTTGGAATTGGTTGCTACGACCCCACTTTTCAATGATTCATGGTTCTTTTTGTTTATATTTTATCCTATGTCAGGTTTTTCAAGTCTTGTTTTTTCCGTTGTTGAGTTTTAACTGCTTTTTTTGTGCGTTTTAATATTTGTTTGTAAATTTGTTTTTATTAATAAAATTTCTATGTACAGAAGTTCATATCCTTTAGATCCAGTATAAAACTTCAATATGTTTCAGTAATACATTTTAGGGATCTTGTAGCCTATACACTTAGGTATGCTCAAGAATACCCTTAAAATAAGTGTAAAATTATTGGTAGTAAAGATGAAAAGGAAGCACTTTTGATCATGTATGAAGACGTAGCATCTTCGAGCAATAATAGCACTCTCGCTTTTATTTCATCCCTGATAGCAATATTATCTTATAACACTCTCTAAAGCATCACTTAACGTGCAGATGCATACCAAATGAAAGCAATTTCTAGCAATGGATTTTCTCCTCTGTATCTCAATTATTGCAGTCATAAGAAACACGTAATCAATAACTTAATCATTCTAGTAATCTGCACAGGGATTCCTCCTTGGTTCAAACAGGTTATTGCGTAGAATATATTTCCTGAACCAAAGTAACAGGAATAGATTGCTCGTCCAGCTGTCTGGGGCTCCATTTCATTGGTTGCTTGGTCAACCATGCCTATATATGCGACGCAGGTATTTCTTCGAAGACCACATTGCCTTTCTAAGTCGAACAAACAAAAATTCCAATAGTGACAATTTCTTTAATTAGACAGTGAAAAACAGATACATTAGGGTGTGGATGTTTCGACCGCACACATAAATGATCGTCATCAGAAGATGAACAAATGTAATACAATTAAAACAATCTACATTTGTATATAGTTTGTTTGTCCATGAGATTTTTTCCTCTTCATTTGATTCCGTGTACTCCCATTGCCTTTCCTGTGCTCTTTTAAGGCGAAGTTCATCCAATTGATCCATATAAAAGGGGATAGGACACAACATTACTCAACTCCTAATTTCATACGAAACCAGCTGCTAACCTCATTTCCAACCTTAACCGCAGCAGTGTTATTCTCTTATATAGCATTATAATAGAGAACCAGGTCTTATCCAACGAACATACAACGCCAACGAAGGCATTCTGTTTCAAGACTAAGGCGTTTAAAACCTACATAGTTTTCAGCCATAATAGTTCTTTCGTTAAATTTAATTCAGTCAATACGATCACGGTCAACACGAATATCGACAAGGTACTGTTGGAAAAGTCTTCTACCAAAATGCAAAGCATTAAAACCAATCCGACGCACGTCTGGTGTTACAGCTGGCACAGAAAGGCTTTTGGCATATTCAGGTCGAAAAGCAATACGATTTAAAACCATTTCATTTGGTGGTCAGCATTAAGAGTTAGCACAGCCGATACTTCATTACCTGCAGGGAAGTTGAGCCGTCTATAATCAACACCATCTGGCACATGAAAAATGAACTGCACGTTCGGAGGCTGTTGTCCCAGTGAAGCGATTTACAACCATTTCATTTGGTGTAAAAACATATTTTGAATAGTGGTATAGGTGTAACAAAAAGAACCGAGAACATTTCAAAAGAAAGTTGAATCTGAGATTTCCTTAGGCAGTAGGAACAAACTTTGTATTATATATTTTATAATTATTGAAAGACTTTTAAGACACCATTTAATTGCATTAAATGATGCGCTGTTCATTTTGATGCATTATGTTTGATTGTATGTATTGAGCTGTCCTTGAGTTTTAAATGAAGGTAAAACCTGTCCAAATTGGTTTGTACACAGCTGCTGTGTTACATATTGAGCTGCTTAAACGTTATGGCTTTAACTGCCATCAAACGGATTTAGCAGCACATGTAGAGTTTTATCTGAATTATTTACATGGTTGGGTCGTGTCGTTTGGATTGTACACATTTAAGAGTTGATTTTTGATCTTAAAGTTGTATTTTGAAATAAAAAACGCTGGTCAGCATTGAGAATTAGCACAACACACTTCATTACATGCAGGAAAGTTGAACCGTCTTTAATCGATACCATCTGGCACACCAAAAATGAGCTGCACGTTCGAAGGCTGTTGTCCCAGTGAAGCAGCAAGATGATTTGCACCATCGTCCACTTCACGCATTTTTTCGTAACCTTTGGCATAGTCGTTTGTGTCTCGTAATATTTCTTCCAACATTAGATTACGAAAGATCCCATAATTTAAAGGATGTACCAGGCGTTCCTCAACAGCTTCATTGGGGTCTAAAAAGTATATTTGGCCATATGAAGGTGACTCAATTTCACCTTCAGTAGTTCGTGATGGATGTGCTGCTAAACTGATTTTGTGTTAAATTTGTCCAGCTATTTTAAAGCTAAATATATTAGGACTATTTATCGTTCGATCATCGCTTACTTTGCATGAAGCTAGAGCAAAACACGAATTCAAGTTTTGAAGCTCTTCAGAGAGCAAGTGACGTCTTAAAAAAGGCAAACCAATTCATTTTGAATTTGTGGTGGTGACAATGCAAGTCGGACATGCAAGCAGCAATCTTCAAAGGAATTATCTTTGTTTGCTACTCTTTCCACGGGAAAATGGAGGGCGCCAGAGTGAATACAAGCAACGTTCAAGGGTCCCAATAACTTATATGTAACATTTACTGAATTTATGGCATGTTTGTATGTATATGCTTGGCTCTGTGCCAAAAAGGCCGCTGTGGCACACGGCACTGGTGTCGGCACGGCGTGGCCTTCGACCACGCTGGTGTCGAAAGTTACGAGACCGCTGTTCTTCTTACCTCCCCTGTCTTTGCTCTTCATTTTTATTTTTAATATGTTTGGATACTCGCTTTTGCAAAACACATTTGTCTCTCTTTTTCATTTCGGATTTTGATTACTTCAGACAATTTAGCAATGCCCTTTATCGAATCATCATTTGTAACAATTGCAAATTTTGTTTTTCAGACCTTCCAACTGACATTGTATAACTGGTTGTGTCCAAACCTGTAAGCATAATCCTGTTAGCGAGTGGATTTTTACCTAATAAAAAAAGAAACTGATTTTAAAACTGTCAGGCATTTTTTCTAATTTGAATTACAAGATTAAAATTATTGCTTTAACACCGTAAATATTTTTGCAGTTTATATAATAACTTTATTTTTGCAATTTTCAGCTTTTTGCTCTTTACACAATTTAATATCTTTTCATACTATTTTCAAAGATATTTGATTATTAAAGCAAGTCCAATTTCTAACAGCGATTTCTACTGAGGTTCAAACTGTTTGTTTTATTTTTAAGGTTTTTGAATTGTTGTAATCCCTTGTTAAAATAAATATAAATATTTTTGCAATTACCAGTTTTTCACTCTTTCCGCAATTTAATGTCTTTTCATACTGAATCTGGTCAAAGATATTTTTATTATTGAAGCTATTTTTTTTCAAAATTAAGGCTCTTAACGAATTTCCTCAGACTTCTGACCTATCTAGATGGTTTTTTTTAAAGCGAGAATATCCCAAGCTACCAATTTTCCCGAAAAAATGTGGAGGCATTTTCGAGAAAAAATGGAGAATTATTGCTCGTCTATAAAGATAGTAATAGTACAGGGAGCCCGGGCACCAGCAATCGGCACGCAGCAGACTTCTATATATGGATTCTCATTGTCGCTTGTCTTCTAGACGCAGACAATTTGAACCTTTTCTTGATTAAATAATAAAAAACTAGTTTTTTTTAACTGAAAGTAAGGAGCGGCATTAAAACTTAAAACGAGCTGAAATTACTCCGTATATGAAATGGGTTGTCCCCTCCGCAATCCCTCGCTCTTTACGCTAAAGTTTTTAATTGTTTTAAAAAGTAGAATTGTGGCAAAGAGTCAAACTTTAGCGTAAAGAGCGAGGGATTGCGGAGGGGACAACCCATTTCATATACGGAGTAATTTCTGTTCGTTTTAAGGTTTAATGTCGCTCCTTACTTTCAGTTAAAAAAAACTAGTTTTTTTTCAGTTAATTATTGAACGTTTTTGAATTAACGGATGTTTGATTTTGGCTCTTCGCACATAGATTATTAAAATGAAATTTGCGTATTAATTCTTTTTTTGGCTAAATGGCTCTTTTTTTAAATGGCTTTTTTTGGCTCTTATTTTTGATCAGACGATTTCAAGAAATAAGGGGTGGGGAAGGAGGCCTAGTTCCCCTTCAATTTAGCATAAAGAGCGAGGTATTTATCTCCTCCTAAATACCACGCTCTTTATGCTAAAGTATATTTAGAACCCCTCACATGCGTGATAAGTTTTAAGTTTTAATACTACTCCTTACTTTCAATTGAAAAAACTTTTTCATGTTTATTTTTTCATTTTTTTTTATAGTAATCCTAAAAAATCCAACACCCTTTTCATTGAATTTCTCTTCCCCCATGACATATTCCTCCAAGGAAAGATCCTCCCACATATCCCCCTCCCCTCAAACCCAACCTCAAACCAAAAAATCCCCCTAAAAACGTCTGTACACTTCCCAATAAACAATACTGTATGTAAACACTGGTCAAAGTTTGCAGCTTGGAGCCCCTCCCCCAGGGACTGTGGGGGAGTAATTCACCCCCAAAGACATAGTTATTATGGCTTTCGACTATGCGGAACAAAATGGCTATCTGAAAACTTTGATCCGTTGATTATGGGAAAAAATGAGCGTGGGAGGGGGCCTAGGTGCCCACCATTTTTTGGTCGCTTGAAAAGGGCACTAGAACTTTTCTCGTTAGAATGAGCCCTCTTGCGACACTCTAGGACCACTTGGTCGATACGATGATCCCTGGAAAAAAAACAACAAATAAACACGCACCCGTGATCTGTCTTCTGGCAAAAAATATGAAATTCCACATTTTTGTAGATAGCAGCTTGAAATTTTTGCTATAGGGTTCTCTGATACGCTTAATGCGATGGTGTGATTTTCGTTAAGATTTCATTACTTTTAGGGGGTGTTTCCCCCTATTTTCCAAAATAAGGCAAATTTTCTCAGGCTCGTAACTTTTGATGGCAAAGACTAAATTTGATGAAACTTATATATTTAGAATCAGCATGAAAATTTGATTCTTTTGATGTATCTTTTAGCATCAAAATTCCGTTTTTACAGTTTCGTTTACTATTGAGCCGGGTCGCTCCTTACAGTTCGTTACCACGAACTGTTTGATGTCATGACAACTAAGTGGGCCTTAATTTAGGAGTACTTCCTTTGTAAAATTATGTTTTTTTTTGTATTGGCCCTTTAACTTTTTCTTCAGCTTGTATTTTGTCATTACGTAAGACGTATCGCCGAACCTTTGTTTCTTTCAGTTGTTCAGGTGGTGGGAAAAACATGGCTTTTTTTCCAATGATTTATCAAGTCCAGGTTTTTGATTTTCAGAGGTATGGTAGGCATTGATGACAACCTTTGTTTCTTTTAATTGTTCAAGTGATGAGACTTCTTTTTTTTGTCTCGGTCTGTAAAACTACTAAAATATTTAGAGCAATAATTTTAATGTTTTAGTTCAAAGTCGAAAAATACAAAAAATTTTTTAATTAATTTAGTTTTTTGTCAGATTTAATGAACTCGATATACGTGGTTAAGCTTACAGTTTTGAACGCAGCCAGTTATACAATGTCAGTAGGAATACCCCCCCCAAAAAAATTCAATAATTACAAATAATGATTCTTTCAAACCACCATCTGAACCAGGCACCTACGCAGGAATTTTTTTTCGGTGGGAACCCAAAACCTTCGAAACACAAGATATAAAGTAGCACTTTCTTATTCAGTAATGCAAAAAGCACGTATATCGGAAATACAGATTAACTTTAATCTGTAGTATTGTAGCGAATGGGGGGGAAGAAGACTGAAGCCTCAAAAGTACGTTTTAGGCTCAGGTTATGTTCATAGCGTTTAGAACCATTGATTAATATTTTATATCCCACTGAAAGGGAATTTTAGGGTTAACAGTACAATATGGGTGCTGTGGGGGTAGTTCTTCTATTGCAAAAACGTAGACTTTAATGAAGAATAATAGTTTTCAAAATTGATTCATTAAAAGCTGTACTTTATCCTGAAAAGGGGGGGGGGATAAACGCCCTAATATCAAGGATAATTCTATTTTGCTGTGGAAAGCAAACTCTCTTTACAAAAAAAAATAACAGTACAATTGCTGATTACTTCAAAGAGGGTGAAATTTTAGACAGAAAATGGGTTAATAATTGGGGAGTGACTTGACCGGATAATTGCATGCGGTAAAATCCCCCATAAAAGGCTTAACACATGTATCTAGATTCTTAATAAATGTCCTACTTTTGCTAGAAATCCCAACAAATCACGGGGAAATTAACATTTCAAAAAATTTCGGGAGGGGGGCGGGCCCAAAGGCCCCCCCTGCGTACGTGCCAAATCTGAACTATCAAACGTGGCAAGGCCGAGAGAACGGCCCGAAGAAATCGAATTCACAGTGGGTGAATATTAATATCCTGGACCATCAAGTTATGTCAGTAGGAAGACCCAAAAAACGAAAATTTACAATAATTACAAATGATGATTCTTTCAAACCACCATCTGAAGTATCAAACGCGGTAAGGCCAAGAGAACGATCCGAAGAAATTGAATTCACAGTGTGTGAATATTAATATCATGGACCCTCAACTTATGTCAGTTGGAAGATCCAAAAAACGAAAATTTGCAATAATTACAAATGATGATTCTTTCAAACCACCATCTGAACTATCAAACGCGGTAAGGCCAAGAGAACGATCCGAAGAAATTGAATTCACAGTGTGTGAATATTAATATGCTGGACCCTCAACTTATGTCAGTTGGAAGATCCAAAAAACGAAAATTTGCAATAATTACAAATGATGATTCTTTCCAACCACCATCTGAACTATCAAACGCTGTAAGGCCGAGAGAACGGTCCGAAGAAATTGAATTCATAGTGTGTGAATATTAATATCCTGGACCATCAACTTATTTCAGTACAAAGACCCAAAAAACGAAAAATTTACAATAATTACAAATGATGATTCTTTCAAACCACCATCTGAACTATCAAACGCGGTAAGGCCGAGAGAACGGTCAGAAGAAATTGAATTCACAGTGTGTGAATATTAATATCATGGACCCTCAACTTATGTCAGTTGGAAGATCCAAAAAACGAAAATTTGCAATAATTACAAATGATGATTCTTTCAAACCACCATCTGAACTATCAAACGCGGTAAGGCCAAGAGAACGATCCGAAGAAATTGAATTCACAGTGTGTGAATATTAACGTCCTAGACCATCAACTTATGTCAGTTGGAAGATCCAAAAAACGAAAATTTACAATAATTACAAATGATGATTCTTTCAAACCACCAACTGAACTATCAAACGTGGTAAGGCCGAGAGAACTGCCCGAAGAAATTGAATTCAGAGTGGGTGAGTATTAACGTCCTGGACCATCAACTTATGTCAGCAGGAAGATCCAAAAAACAAAATTTACAATAATTACAAATGATGATTCTTTGGAACCACCACCTGAACCATCAAAACATGATAACACCACCTGAACTATCACCACCTGAACTATCAGACGTGATAAGACCGAGAGAATGGCCCGAACAAATTAAATTCACAAGGGAAGAAAATCAACAACCTGGACGATCAGTTACGACAAGACCAATACGGGCAGCTAAAGCAAAGGGCGTTACTAAATTATTTGACGCAATCAACATCCAAAATGAAAAAGAAAGACAAATGCGGATAGAAGATATGAAACAGCGAGTATCAAAACGTGTCAACAATGAAAGCGAAGAGCAAATACACTGGCAGTTAGAAGACACGTGAAAGCGAGAATTAGAGCGTCTCAAAAATGAAAATGAAGAGCAAAAAACGGGCGGTTAGAAAACATGAGACACCGAGATATACTGGCTTACAAAAACCATCTAGATAGGTCAGAAGTTTTAGAAACCTCGTTTAGACCTGAATTTGGAATAACAAATATTCTTATCATTGTCGTCATTATTGTATACATCAGTATTACAATGACGTCATATGAAAATATAATTTTGAATTGAACTTAAAAGTATGTTAAATTTTGTTTTTAAGCAAATATTATTTTATCGTATTTCAATATAATTATATTAAATATATTTAAATATGTTAGTTAAACATATTTGAGCTATTATTTATTTACTACTGAATAGTTAGGGCTGTGAAAGTATTCAAAATATATAGACTAACCTGCAGAATATAAGATAAGATATTAATTTTTTTTAAATGACTACCACAAGCTCCGAAGGACCAAATTCGCATTTCATAGTCATAAAACCATAAAACAAAAAATAAAATCAGAAAAATAGCACAACAACTAAAAAACTGGCTGAACAATGTCAAAAACAACAAAATCGGAAAGGCAAAGCCATCCACTAGTCAAAAAAAAAAAAAACCTTCAGCAGCAAAATGTCAGAAAGTTAAAAAGGTAAAAACAAAACTAAAAGAGTGAGATAAAGTTAGCGTTGAAAATGTTTAAAAGAGAACATATAAACAATCGGTGGGAACAACAGAATCAAACGAACATAAAACTTGGGTGTGACCAGTACCAAAGAAAAATAGGAAAACTAGTAGTTTATTTTATCTGTAATGAAAAGGACAAAGGTTTTTTCATACCTGGAGGTTAAGCAACGGATGGGGGACAATATAGGAACGGGTTGAGAAACAGTACATGGCATATAAATAATTATAGATTTATGCACACAAATGTTATATGGATAGACACAGATACCAAAATATAGGTTTAATAAATGCATACAAATACATCAGAGTTCAAAGTTCAGAGTTTTATTCACCAATAGATACAGGTTGGAAATACGATACTCTTATTCCCCCTCGAAAGGCCCCATGGCCAAGGATACAAGGAAAAAAAAATACAATATAAGCAAAGATCTGGCAGTTGCTTATATTGTATTTTTTTCCTTGTATTTTTTTGGTTTTGAATGAACATTTTAAAAAGATTTACTATGAAATAAAAACTTATGACATACAAAGTTCAAATGCTACTCCTTCTTGACAAAAAAGGACTTTGATCATCCTGGTGAGATACCACGAAATCAAAAATAACTTCAATTGAAGGAAAGATCCTAATGATTATTTTCTAATTAGATTTTGTTTGATGCAAAAGCCTTAGTATGGCATGCAAAAAGTTTCTAACTTCATAGGTTGTGATACACTATAGTAGTTTGCAATGTAATATCAGGTTACCATATGTTGCTACGCAATGATTTTTAAGTCAGTAAGTTCCTAATTTAAAGAGCCATTTTGGTTTATAAAGTTCACGCTAGTCGCAAAACACCCAAGAGACATCGTTCAGACAGAAAATCAAGCTGAATTCTTATATTGTAATGTCAAGTTTCGTAATTTTTATCTAAAGTTTTTTTTTATTGTTGAAAACTATAAAACAGCCAAAAGAAGAAATGCATCAATCGCAATTGTTTACTGGGTCAGTCTGGAACAAACAATAACAGACTATAGTGAATAATGAACTATAACGAATCTTACCGTTTTTCGTATAAGAAATTGGCCAACATATTTGTAAAAGTTTGAGGTTTCATTTTTCGATTTTCCCTTAATTCATACAGGTTCTGGCGGAATTTTAACTTGTCATGAACAGTTAGAGTGTCTGTGGTTAATCCAGGTAGGCCAACATACAATTTCTCTCCCATCTCAAACACTTTCTAAAGTGAAACAAATTAGTTAATTCATAATTCAGGAGCTATGAACAATATAATACCAAAGATGATAAAAAAAAGTGTTTTACAAATAGAAAGACGCAAAAAATCAATAATGTTAGTTATTTTGTGAATGCTTGTTTTTATCACGTACGATACAAGATTTAATTTATTTAAGAAAACCCATAATATTGGTCAAAATACTTGTCACTGTTTTTGTTGTTGCATACATACTGGCCTAGTCACATATATTTATTTATCTAAATATGATTTTTTAAGAATAAATAAAAATCAAAAACCCAAATCACAATCAAGTTCTCGTTTTCCGCAAAGCGCAAAGAAAACTATAGCCTTTAGGCAATTGAAGTGGGAGGAGTCGACGACAGTTAACCTTTATTTATCATATATTCAAATGTCTTTTTTTCAGTCAATTCCTGTGAAATGTATAGATGCCTAGTCCACTAATCATCACTTTGGATGATTTTACAACACAATTATTTTTTTTAAATTTCTGTTCGTTTTAATATGACCTTTAGTTTCATCGAGAATTTTGAAGCTAATTTTGTTAATTAATGTAAACCAATATGAGATACCTAGTAACAGTAGTTGCAGTAAGAGTAATAACAATTGGAGTAACTATGGTAACTGAAATGAAACGTAAATCAATAAACATCAGGTGAAACTTTAAACCAAGACAATTTTTTCATTTTTAAACAACATTTCTTTTTTTTAAATTTGGCATCCAATACTACCAAACGCCGCGTCACTCTATGTGAAGGTCTTTTTTATTATAAAATGAAATCCTAACCTTTTCTTATTTTTGAAGAAATAGTTGTGCAAGTTCCCCCTTAATCAATTCAAAAAATCAGGTTTCATTTTCAATATTCTTGGTACTTTAGATGAGCTTACATTAGACATGATCTTTTTCATATTATGTTTTGTACCAATAACAGTTACAAAAAACATATACAGTATGTTCACTACTTTAGTGCAAACTTTACCTATTATTTTATATATTTTCACGTTGTTTATTCATAAATGGAAAATCAGTGTGGTTTGATAAACTGTTTAATAGCAGCCGTAAAACCGGATGTGCTTGATGGCTGTACCGGTTGTACTTGTGGCAAGAAAAGCCATTGGAGTAGTCCTCTCAACAGGAGCAGTTGTGAAATTAATAGCCACCGTAGCCTGCAGGTGCAGACATAGTTTCTAGGGAAGTAATAGCAGTAGTAACGGTGTTTGTCAGTAAAATTTATTTCGTTAGTATGGTTAATTATTAATGGTTAACATTTGGTTATTTAGGGCTACTTCCTCAATAGTCTCTGTGCTGCCATGTGTTGATAGAGGAATATCCTTAATTCCTTGGGACAAAAATATCCCAATGCTCAGAAAAATTGATTAAAAATATGTTTGGTGGACAAAATCAAAAGAAAAAATAATCTAGATCTAACAGGGAAATAAAAGAAAATGATCAGTCTTCACGGTGTCAGTCATTCAACAAAAATTCATATGAAGTTTTTTTCTTTAAGGGAAGGATTCCAAATATAATCTTTTTTTTAATTTTTCAGCTAAAAAAAAATAGTAAAAACAACTATTCTTTTAGCAGAAGAAATAAATATGTATACGGTTACCATCGTTATTTAAGATTTTTCTTGTAGTTGCTTCCAAATTATGATTTTTTTTAGGGCTATGCTACATTTTCATTTGTGTTGTCATATCAAACTGTGAAAATAAATCAGAAAACTAATTATTTAAAATTGACAGTACTTTTTGGCCATGAAAATTCAAACTTGAACAATTTGTTGATTACAAAAGACAATTTATCCATCAAATCTACAGCTTCTTAAGCTGTCGCGTACCAAAAGCTGGTATCAGGTGATATTCCTTAATTTTGCTCATTTTTAAACAACATTCATTTTTTTTTAATTTGGCATTCAATACTACCAAGCGCAACGTCACTCCATGTGAAGGTCTTTTTTATTATAAAATGAAATCCTAACTTTTTCTAATTTTTGAATAAATAGTTGTGCAAGTTCCCCCTTAATCAATTCAAAAAATCAGGCTTCATTTTCAATATTCTTGGTACTTTAGATTAGCTTTCATTACATATTATCTTTTTTTTTAATGTTTTGTACCAATAACAGTCACACAAACATATACACGGCCAAGCTTACATGGTTTCCTTAGTTTTGAGAAACAAAAGAGCCTGGCATAAAAGCTTATTTTCTCTTCTGTAAATTCAATTTTTTCGAAAGGACTCCCAAAAAGTGCATCGAAGATTTTTTTCCGGGTGGGTAGGTGGTGCTACATAAAAAAAAATTAAACAGATCCTCCAAAATTTTTTTATATGCTTTTTTGTTACGTTTTTACGAGTCAGACCAAAATTCTGGGTGTGGGGGGAGGGGGTATAAACCATCTATCCCGATATATTCAGCCTTGTTATATCCTTACAATTTAAGGCCGTATCCAGAGGGATTAGGGGGTTTGAACCCCCCCCCGCCCGAAACTTTTGTTCAACTCGTAAAAACGTAAAAACAAATAATATAAACAAAATTTTGATGCGTTTTAAAGTTTTTTTTTGTAAACCGTCACCTAAAAAATCGTTTTGTAATATGTAAAAATTTGCTAACAGAAACAATTCAAAAAAGGAGAGAAATTATATGAATACAAATATTTGTACTTACTGTAAAGTTACAGGCTATGGTCGAAATCCTCTGCCCAAACCTCAAATCCGACGCGATTGCGACACACTCCTTTCCAGTCATGGCCACCACAGAACCGCCATTATATTCCATAATAGACTATAATTGAGAAAATAATAAATGATAATCAAAGATCGTTCTTAACGAAAGGATTTATGATGAATCCTAACTTTCTCGTGCTTAATTAAAAAAAAAAAAAAAAAAAAAAAAAAAAAAAAAAAAAAAAAAAAAAAAAAAAAAAAAAAAAAAAAAAAAAAAAAAAAAAAAAAAAAACAGATGGATCCCAATGATGCCAGTGCTTAAAACCAAAAAATATTTGTTTTCTAGAGTATATCACAGCTCACGATAGCACTACCTAAGTAAAAAGTGATGTGGGTACAATGTATTTTTTTTTAAGACCAGGGCACTTCGGATAGAAGAAGCTGTTATAGAAACTTTGAAAGGGCCTCATTCAATTGAGAACTGAAAGAGCTGGTACCGTTTTCAACAGTCGAAAGTGATTGGAGGGCAACCAGCTCCCTCAACGTAGCAGTCATTTCCCCAAACACATCAAGTCAAAATTTTGAGATGACCATTATGTTCAGCCCAGCTAAAGATCAAGAGATCATGTCTTTGAGGATTACACCCCCCAACACTCCTAAGGACAAGGGTTGTAAGTTATACCCTGGGGACAAATAAGATTTTTTATACAAAGGATAGTCGTATAAACTTCAGAGGAGGTTCATTAGACTTTCAAACAGAAGTTCTAGTGCTCTTTTCAGGGATCAAAATGATCAGGGGGCAGATACCCCCAACTCCCAACCGTCGTATTTTCCCAAAATACATGTGACAGATATTTTGAGACAGGCTTTAGTTCAAAAATAGTCCAAAGATCATGGGCAGCACAATAGCGTAGCCTAAGTAAAGAGCGATATGGGTAAAATGTATTTTTTTTTGTTGTTTTTTTTTTTTTTTTAGTCCAAGGCGCTTTGTATACAAGGTGTAGTCATAGAAACTTCGTAAAAGGCTTATTCCATTGGAGATTGAAAGGGTTATTGCTCTTTTTTAATAGTCTAAAGTGATTGAAGGATAACAAGCCCCCCTCCAATCCCAATCATTTCTCCCAACACATCCAATCAACATTTTGAGAAAGCCATTTTGTTTGGCGTAGTTAAAAGGTCTTGAAATTAAATTTTTGAGGATGACAACAGGCCCCATCACAGCCCTAAGGGCAAGGGTTGTAAGTTATAACTTATGGGCATAGAAAGTTATTTAGGGAGGGTGGTTGTACAAACTTTGGTGGGGGCTCATTGGATTGGTAATCAGATGTTCTAGTGCCCTTTTTAAGAGCCAAAGTGTTTGGAGGGTAGCTACCCCACCAGTCATATTTTTTAAAAATACATCTGGTAGAAATTTTGAGAGAGCCATTTGTTCGAAAAATGTTCCAAAAATCACATAATAAGGCCTTCGGGGTTGACACAACCTCCCAGAGTCTGGGGACAAGGACTATCAGTAATTTCCTGGGGGCATATATAGTTTTTATGGAGGGAGTGGTCGTTTAAAATTTACAGGACGCTCAGTTAATTGGAAATGTATATGTCTAGTTCCATTTTAAGAGTCAAAAGTGATGGAGGACAATTACCCCCTTCCCTCCCTGACATCCTCTTTTCCTCAAATGAATCCAGTTTAAATTGTAAGAGGCATTTTGTTCACAATAGTCCTAAAAGTATATAACAATGTCTTCAGGGTGGACATGACCCACCAAAGCCCATAGGCAAGGGTGGTAATTTATGCCTTCAGGTATATTTGGTTTTTATAGAACAGGTGGATGTATAAACTTTGGATCAGACGGGGAGAATTTCATTGGAATTCGGACGTTCTAGAGCCCTTTTTAAGAGTCAAAAGTGAATGGAAGGTAACCATCCTTTCAAGTCTACCATTCCCCAAAATACATCCAATAAACATTTTAAAAGAGCTATTTTGTTCAGTATTGCTGAAAGATCTAATAATTATGTCTTTGGGGATGTCAACCTCTCGAGAGTGCTCAGGGCAATTCGTTTGTTATTTACATATAGTCTCTAATGTCTAATGTCTCTAATGTATCTAGAACAACTAGGGGTATCAAGTTGAAACTTTTGGGGCCCCTTCTATTACTACTTCTGCTCTTACAATCTGAATGAATTGCAAAAGTGTAAGTGCATCCAAGTTGTCAAAGAGCATAAGAAATGGTATCAAGTTTTATTTTTCAGGTCAACTGGAGGAGATATAGAACAAAATTAAACTCAGATATTTGTCTAGATTTTCAAAGGGGTGTATGATCAAAACTATGGATTCGAATAGTTTCAAATAGCAAGCCAAACTATTGACTATTATGGAAAAAAATCGAAAAGATGTAAAACATTAATTTCTTTCTGTGAAAAAACTAATCAATAAAAAACTAACAGAAACTAATAAAAAAAAACTTTCTTCCGCAAAACAAGTTTTTCAAAGAAAAGTAAAGAGCTCAATTAAGCCAAAAATAAGCAGAAATAAATTCAAATATTCTTCCAAGCATTAAACTACCATGACTCACCATCAACAAATAAATAAAACCTAAAACAAACAAAAATGACAATAAATAACCAAGTCAAACTTAAAACAAGCAAAAACTAACATGAGTAGGGCTAACAACCCCCCCCCCTGCCTTCTCAAGACCAGAACATAATTTGCAAATATATTAAAAACAAAAACACAAAACAAAATATATTTTAGATGTTTTCACTTTTTTTTTACTTTAATATATAAGAAATTATTAAAACTTAGGGAAATAGATGTTGGTATATGTATATTAAATTGACAATCTGAGTAATTTTTGTTTTGTTTTCAGTCTCTCATACATAAAATGCTTTATCAAAATGTTAATATAATTTAGGAAAATTCAGGTAACATAAGTAGTGCCTTCTGGTGACGTCAATTGGAAAATATTACCCCCTCCCACTCAACATTTTGACCCTCCCTCCTCCTAAGTTCTGTAAACTGACAACACTAGTGTGTCCAAACAAATGTAAAAAACTTTACACGAAAAAACAAGGAACAAGAAAAGGGGGAGCAAGATATTAACTTATCTAGCATTTCAATTATATAGTGGGCAAAAAGTTATACTGATTCCTCCCTAAACCTCACCTCAATTAGTCTTCTTTAACAAAAATATCCATTTGTATCTCTAAAAAAACTTTGCTCTCCAATATAACTGAGATGTTAAATAGGTAAGCCCCCTCCCCTTCTTTTTTTAACCATTCAATAAGTTTATTTTATCAAATTTTGAGAACAAAGATGATATTTGGAACATGTTAGTTTTTTATACAATATTTTAAATAATTTCTTATAATTCTATAGATCATTTTATGTACTACATTTTTCCTTTTTAATTAGTTTTAAGGTTTAATACTTTTGTTGTTACATCATTTTTCTGCCAAAAATTTGATGGGAATGAAAATTAAAATTTTTTCCAAAGCAGAACGATGAAGGCTAGGTTATCAGAGTAGAGAAAGACTAAAGAAAAGCAAATTTATTTGGGATTGTAAAGAGGTCTATCAGCAAAACATGAGCAAATTTTTGTTCACTTCTCCTCAACTGCAACTAGAAGGACTCATAAGTCCCCATGGTGATTAACAGAAAATAACTCAGTAATAGATCCTCATGGAACCATCTTCTCACAACTCTGCCACCATTTGTGGAACCAGCAGGAGATCAGCATGAAGACAAAAATTTCTGCATATAAATCAGCTGTTAAATCTGCTTTCTTCTATGCAGTCAAAACGTGGTCACTGGAGGCGCTTCATATCCATGATTTGGAAGTCTTTGACCCCTGCTGTCTATCAAAAATCCTGAAGAATCAATGATCCAACAGAACCTCAAATGTTGATGTGCACTTTAATTTTGTAAATGTTGATGTGCTTATGCACTGCTGTAAAATCAAACCCGCTGCCACAATTGTCAAACAGAGAAGACTGCATTGGCTTGGCCATGTCCCTAGAAGACCTAATTACCACATCATAAAGCAAGTGCTTCTAGCTGCCCTGTTGCTAGATTGTCACAGGTGACCTGGCAGTCAATTGAAGAATTGGTGGGCAACTGCCTAAAATGACTTCAACACCATGGTCAGATTTCAAAGAATTGACAGAAAGTGGGATAGCTGCTGGCTCTAATTTGCTGAAGAGTTGGCACAAGATTGCAACAAATGGGAGTCGACCATATATGTAGTCTTATAGATGCTGGGCGAGGTGTCCTTGTCTGGTCCCACTACAAGTACAAGTAAGTGCTATGGGAACCATGGCGTTTTTTTTTTTTTTTGTTTTTTTTTTTTTCATTAAGGTCTCCTTGGCCCAGGAACTTATGGGTAGAAGTCAAAACCATTTGGGGAAAAAAAGTATGGGCTTTTTTGGAGGGGACCTACATTTTTCTTTCTTTTTTATTTGTGCATTCAGGTCCTCTTGACCCAAGGACTTAAGGATATAAGCTTTAGGCTGATCAAATTTTGTTTTTTGCCCTTTCTGGATCCCATTGTTAGAGGTGATGATGCCCCAAATACTTTTTTCAATTAGGTTCCTGTTGGTCTAAAGGCCCATGGCTGCAAGCTCCAAACTGATCAGAGACAACAATTTTTTGTGCATCTCAAGACTCCAAACATTCTCCCTTTCCTCCAACAATGTGTGGTCTCATTAACCCTGGTAATGATTGTGAAAGCTTTCAGGAAGTCAGAAAAGAATTTATCCTTTTTTTGAATGGAATTTGAAAAGGGGCTGTGCTTCCAAATTAAATTATCTCAAACAAAAGGGTCTACTTGACAAAGGAGTTAAAGTTTTAAGTTACAAGCCATTCAGAAAAGAATTAGTTGGCTGTATCTTGATCCCCATTTCAGGGAAACCATTTTTTTTTTTTTTTAATTGGAGTTTCCTTTGGTCAGACATGGCTTTCAAGCAAATTAGACAAAAGTTGAAGATTCCCTAGCCTTCTCTACAACAAAATTTTTGGTAAACCATTTACAATTTGCACTATTTCAGCCTTTGCCCTGAAGTATTTCTGCAAAGGCATGTTTCTTGGTTTCTCAAACTATTCCAAGCAAAATTTCTGTCTCAAAATTCTGAGAAGATGTCTTGGCGGGTTAAATATCTGGGCAGAAAAAGGGCAAAGTACAGACTGATTACCCTCAAATTACTTTTGAATATTGGCACTGGCAACCTTCAATTCAACTGAATGATTTCCCCTACCAGCATGAATATGGACAGAGAATTTAAGCTTTAGGTCAGGTTTTTTTCTAGAGGGCAATTTATCAGCAAATTATATTGGTATTGTGTTGGTAGGACACCAATATATTGGTGTTGGTATCAAACCCCAATTATCCATATTGGTCTGGCCCAATATCAATGAAAAGTCCAATAGAGAAAAAATTTCTTTGCAGTCAATTCAGTTTATCTTGTTATCTGTTTTTGATCTGATGAGAGAAAGAACATAATCAGCACAGTATAGGCTGCATAAAATAAGTTGTTAACATGTTGTAGAAGAGTTGATGAAATACAGTTTAAAATTCTGGGGATTGCATTTTTGAAAATGATAAGACTAAAAACACTTCCTTGCTTCAAACTTGTTTGATTTTAATTGGTTCTGAAATTGCCTGTTCATTTGGAAAAGGCAGTTTTTTACTCCTTGTGACCACTCTAATGGTCAGCCTTACTAATGTACCTATCCAATTTCTGATTGGTATTATCTGCTGACTCTTCTTTCTCACTTGATGAAGTTGCAAGCATGTTATCACACAGCAGTCAATCAGACTTACTGTGCCTTCTCTCCTTTGTTTTGGGTTTTCCTACTCTTATATTACAGTAACTAATTTTCTTTCCTCCAATTTCTGACTCTGTGTTTCTTCTTGTGGCTACATTTTAGTAACAAGTGCCTCTTGTTTTAGGAGTTGGCACTTGCATCTGGTATCAAAGAGATAGACAAGAGTAACTTCTCTGGTTGTACCTTCTTGAACTCACCATTTATATTGGGCTCTGCTGCACCAGGTGTGTATTGACAACAAATACATTTTACTTTGTTTGAATCACTCCTGCTGCTCTTGCACTATGGTCAGATTTAGCTAGTGGCTCTGCCCCAAAGACTAGACAAGCAAAAGTTACATGAGAAAATCTTGCATCATCTTCTCCATTTAAAGTGTGTAATATGAGTATTAGCTTTCTAATGAATCTAAACAGCTCTCCATAATGTTCTAGCATCCTGTTAGTACTGGAGGAATGAACAAAAGGAATAGGAAACTTATCAGTACTCCAGCTCATTTTAGTTTCCAGCTCCAGTTTCCCTAATAATATTTTACAATGTAGATGAATCTAAATAATGACTAGCATTTTGAATGAGCATTAACAGCATTATGCAAAGAACTTTTTTTCTTTTTTAATTTGTTTTTAAGCTATTGGTTACTATAGGCTATGGTTTTGTTTGTACTAGACTGTAGCCATGAGATTTGAGTGTGTTCAGGCCTTGGGCATGAAAAACTTTCTAAATTCTCAAATATATGAAACAGAAGGATTAACATTTTGTTTTTTAGAATGGAGGAAGTATCTTTGCATTGAAATTGAGTTGAACAAATACATGGGAATTAACAAATAAGTAAAGACAATATTTTGAAGTCAGTGCAGTTCTCTAATTAAAATGTTTGATATATATTTGTTTATCTATTATGTTACTTATATTATATTTATTTTAAAGATGCTTCAGTCACAATAAATGCTTAATGTTTGATGCATGTCTTTTCTAATTCTAGCAATTAGAGCAATTATATAAAATAGGCAAGTTTTATACTTGCCTCTTGATTTTTAATAGAAACTCTACAGTCAGCTTTTATTACTCCTGAAAAATGGGCTGAATTATATATCCTAATTACATTGTTAATTTGAGGAGGTTTCTGCTGAATAAAGTTGATTAGAATGGGAGTGTGGTTTAACAGGTTTGGGTTAAATGGGAGTTGAGTTGCACAATAGTTGAATTAAATGAGGATTGAATTGCATAGGCATGGAGCTGAATGGGGGCTGATTTTCATGAGGGTTGAATTGAAACAAGATGGTTTAGCTGAATGATGGTTGAGTTGGATAGGATTGGGAAGTACAAAAGTTGGGTTGAATAGACCTAGGGTTTGAGTTAGATAACCAAAATTATATAAGTTCAGCAAATCTGATAAAATTTAGGGCAAAATTCTAGTCAAGCTACATTTTCCTATCTTGGAAAGGGGTTAGGTTAGGAAACTGAAACCTTCAGGGATGGATCTACAGACTAAAGTAAGTATTGGGAAGGTATTTTCAAATATGTACATCCACTACTTCTATTTCTAGAGGGCACTAGCCTTCAACAACCTTTAATAATCTTTGAATTATAAAATGAAACCTTGCAAAACAAATCATCTGCTTAAACAAAGCATAAAAACATGTTTTTAGCTTCAAAACTTTGCTTAACCCTAGTTTAAGAGGTTTCAAATATCTAGAAATTCATTTCCTAAATTTAGAAAAAAAAACATTGGGTAAATATTGAGCACTTTATATAATTGACATACAGATAAAGTGAACATAACACTAGATAACCTATTTTAAGCTAATTCTGAATATAATAAATGCTTTTCTTACAAATACAGTTTTAGGCCTTTTTGTACCCTTGAAAATGTTTTTGCTATAAAAATGGTTAAAAAATTGGTTTCCAACACTTTTTCACTATAAAATCAATTTTGTTAAAGTTATATAATCTGAAAGCATTGATCTGTCAAAAATAAGCTGAATAAAAAATTTAAAACAATTTCACCATTTTTCCATCAGCTATGTTTCTTCTGTCAGCTTTGGTATTTTTTGACATATAGTTGAAAGAGCAGTTTCACTTTTAGGGATTGATCTACAGACTAAAGGCTGCACTGGAAAGGTTTTTGAACTATCTACCTCTGCTGCTTCCCTTTCTAGAGGGCTCTGACCTTTGATAGCCTTTAAAAGTCTTAGAATTACAAAAACTTGCAAAACAAACCTTCTGCTTAAATGAAGAATAGGAAACACGTTTTCAGCTTCAAAACTTTACTCAACCCTAATCTGTGAGGTTTCAAAGAACTTTAAATACATTTCTTAAATTTAGAAAAAAAACCATTGGGTGAATATTGAGCAGTTCATATAGTTGACCTACAAATAAAGCAAACATATCACAAGATTCCATTTTTTATGCTCCTTATGAATATATTAATTTCTCTTCTTGTAAATTCAGTTTTAAGCCTATTTGGACCCTTGCAAATGTTTTTGGCATAAAAATGGCTAAAGCATTGGTTATAAGCATCATTTGATTATAAATCCACTTTGTTAAAAGTTATATAATCTGAAAGTATTGATTTGTCATAATTAAGCTGGATAAAAAATTCAAAATAATTTCACAATTTTTCTATCTGCCATGTTTCTTTGGTAAATACTAATAAATATTATTTTTACTACAAATAAAGTGAACATACTACTTGATGCTATTTTGTTGCTCTTTCCGGATATAATAATCACTTTTCCTGCAAATCCAATTTAGGGCCCCTGAAAATAATATTTTCTTTATATGTATATTTTTTTTTATAAAAAAATGAGTTAAAACATTTGATTCAAACTTATTATTTCATTATAAATCCAATTTACAAAAGTTTCTAAATTCACAAAAATTGATTTGTTTGAATTGATTTGTTATTCAACTAAGTTGAATAATTTTTTTAAAAATTCCTCCCTGTGTGCTTCTTATTCTGTTGGGCTGCTTAAAATCCAAAGTTTCACCAATATGTCAAAAAATACCAAAGCTGACAGAAGAAATGCTAAATATTTTTTGCTATTCATATTATTGACTTATAAATAAAGTGAACATGCCATTTTTATGCTCTTCCTGAATACAATAGTTGCTTCTCTCACAAATTCAAATTTAAGCCCTTTTTGAACCCAACAAAAAAAATTCTAGTTTTTGGGTATAAAGAAGCCTTATAACATTGGTTTCAAACTTACCATTGTATCATAAATCCATTTTTTTTTAAAGTCAAATAACCTAAGAGCATTGAATTATCACAATTAGGTTGGATGAAAGATTCAAAATAATTTCTCTATTTTTCTAACTGCCAGGTTTCTTCTATTGGCTTTGATATTTTTTGACATATAGGTGAAACAGCAGGGTAATTGTTTAGTTTCATTGCAAGCTGTCTAAAGTGGAAACTATGCTGCAAAGCAGCATAGTTTCTATACAATAGCATTTAGAAATACTAATTCTAGAAGTGTATCCATTTCTGGTTGACCCTCCTCCTCCATGGGGCAAATTAAAAATGCCTTAAGTGGGCAGGGTTTTGAAGCTGAGGGAAAAGTTGGAGTTGTACAGCCTGAATTAAATTATATTTGAAATGCTATTACAGTCATCACTGGTAATTTCTGTATAGTAGGAAGTTGAAAGATAACTAAAAAACTCATGCATCCATTGATGTTAATATTGACTTTAACTTTTAAGTTTAAATAGCTAGCTGTTTGAAGAAAATAAGCATCATATTTTGTTTATGTGTAACAGTACCTATAGAGCAAAGCAAATTAATTCATGAGCCCCATGGGCAGTGGGGTGAGGTCTGTATTCTGATTGGTTGGCTTGTTAGTTGATTCACTCTTTCAGGCTTCAAGCTAAATAATTATTCAATAAACATAGAATAGAGACCTTGCCCTGTTGCCTGTGGGGCTCATGGACTAATTTGCTTTGCTCTATAGGTAATGTTGCCCTAGTATTATGCCAAATTTGTTTCACCAAGGCCTTCCCATAGCCAAAGCATCTTTTTAAACAAATTAAATCTTGCACTGAAAAACTGTATAATCTCCATTCTGTTGGAAGACATTTATTCAAATCAATGGAATATAAACATAATATTTAACTAATTGCTTTGATTCATTCATTCACTGGCAAGTTTAAACTTGAAAGTGGAAGTGGATAATTACCATTAATTGATGCATAATTTTTTACAGAAATTATCAGTGATGATTAGAAATAGTATTTAAAATATAATTTTATTCATATTGTACAACCCTAACAATTCCCTCAGCTTCAAAACCCTGCCTACTTTATGCATTTTTAGTTTGTTGAAGGGGGATTTAAAAAGCAAAAAAGGATGTGCTTCTAGAATTAGCATTTTTAAATGCTCTAAACTGGAAACTATGCTGTTTTGCAGCATAGTTTCCAGTTTAGACAGCTTGTGACAAAACTAAACGTTTACCAATGGTAGTTCTTAAGTAGACTAACAAAATAAAACAAAACATGGCAGATTTGTTTTGATTTTATTTTTTTTTCAATTTATTCTTGACAAGTTAATGTTGATGAATTATACAACTTCTACAAATGGATTTATAATGAAATAGGCTAGTCAGATTGAAACACATGTTATACCCCATTTCTATGCTAATATCCAAAAATAGGGTAAGACAACCAGTACTGGGACACTTTGATCACTCTGCCTATTCTGGGACCTATAGAATGATATTATTAATTTCAAGGGCCCTAAAACAGCTTAAAATTTAATTTAATAGAACAAAATTATTATATTCAGAAAGAACATAAGAAATGGTATCTAGTGGTATTTTCACTTTATCTGTAAATCAATAATATGAACAGCAAAATATTTACTGCCAAGTTTCCTAATAGCCTAGATTTTGAACAAGGTTTAAGATATAGGCCTATACACAAGAATAAGTAGATTTTGTCTCATTCTACTGAGGCTTTTATTCTTCTTTTTTAATTTTTCTGTCAGATTTCTATTTTTGGAGATAGTATCAAAATATACTGTAAATTTAATGGTAAAATTCTAGTTAATTGACTTCTTGCTATCTAAGAATGGGTTTAGGTTAGGAAAATGAAACTTTCAGGGATGGGTCTACAGGCTAAAGTATATCCCAGGAAGGTATTTTAAAGTACCCACCTCCACTCCTTCTCCCTCTAGATGGCCCTGACCTTTGATGACCTTTGAAAATATGTGTGTTATAAAAGTGAAACCTTGCAAAATAGATCTTCTGCTTAATTGAAGTACAACAAAATTGTTTTCAGCTTCATAACTTTGCTCAATCCCATTTTATAAGGCTTTAAAGATATGCAAATACATTTCCTAAATATAAAAAAAAACATTAGTATGGCTCAAAATTCTACTAAAATAACAAGAATTCCATTTTCAGAACTAAAAGCAGAGAAAAAGCAACTAGTAACTGAAAATTAAGGTAAAATGTTGTTTAGTCAAAATTTCAATAGGTATAGACCTGTCATGAAGGCAAATTTCAGGGCCCTCTAGAGGGAGAAGGAGTGGAGGTGGGCACTTTAAAATACCTTCCCAGGATATAGGCTACTTTAGTCTTCTAGACCCATCCCTGAAAGTTTCATTTTCCTAACCTAAACCCTTTCTGAGATAGCAAGAAGTCAATTAACTAGAATTTTACCAATTTAATTTTTGATAAGTTTGACAAAACATGATAGCCTAGATGTTTGAAAATTGACAAACCTAGCTTGAGTGTTTACATATAGGCCTACGCCTAAAATACGATCTTTACCCAATTCGCAGGTAACTGATCAGCCTAATGGATGAATATCAAAGATTTCATAATCACTAACCATTTTTTAAGGTTAAGCTCACAGGTTCTAGTTACAAAAACAATGACTTGTTATAATTCAAAATTTACGCGTAATGTTATTCAGCATGAAATACTTTATGACCATAGACAGAAAGCCTGCAACATAGACATCCAACTGAAATAATCAAACAGTTTGTGGTAACGAACTGTAATAAGGACTAAGGAGCGACCCGGCTCAATAGTAACCAAAACTATAAAATATGGAATTTTGATACCAATAGTTGCATCAAAAGAATCGCATTTTAATGCTGATTTTAAATATATCAGTTTCATCAAGATCAACTATGCCCATCAAAAGTAACGAGCCTGAGAAAATTTGCCTCATTTTAGAAAATAGGGTGAAAACCCTCCTAAAAGTCATACAATCTTAACGAAAATCACACCATCAGAATCAGTGTATCAGAGAAACCTGTTGTAGAAGTTTCAAGCTCCTATCTACAAAAATGTGGAATTTCGCATCAATGTGGAAGACTGATCACGGATGCATGTTTATTTGTTTGTTTTTTTGTTGCTTTTTTCCTAGGGGTGATCGTATCGACTGAGTGGTCCTAGAATGTCGCGAGAGGGCTCATTGTAACGGAAATTGAACGTTGTAGTGTCCTTTTTAAATGACCAAAAAATGCAAGTTACAAACTTTGACCTGTGTTTAAATATAGTAACGGTTATTGGGAAGTGTACAGACGTTTTCAGGGGGATTTTTTGGTTTAGGGGGGAGAATTGAGGACGGAGGGTAACGTGGGAGGATATTTACATGGAGAAACGTCTCACGGGGGAAGAGAATTTCAATGAAGGGGGCGCAGGATTTTCTAGTACTATTTGAAAAACAATGAAAAAATAAATATGAAAAGTTTTTTTCTACTGAAAGTAAGGAGCAACTTTTAACTGTAAAGTAAGGAGCAACTTTAAAACTTTAAACGAGCAAAAAAAATTACGCATATGAGGGGTTTACTTCCTCGTTATACCTCACTCTTTACTCTAAAGCATTTTCAGTAATTTCAACTATTTATTCTAGGGTCTTTGTGATTTAGAGGTAATTCTTAAGGAATTGGGACAAAATCTAAGCTTTAGTGTAAAGAGCGAGGTATCGACGAGGGTTGAGCCCCCTCATATACGCAATAAAAACATAAGAATATAGAAGTTCGTTACGTAAGTTTATTCGTGAGTTACGTATATTTTTTACCAATGAAAACGTTTGTAAAAAATTTAAAGTTCTAGTTACTTTTTTAAGTAATCAAAAACTTGGAGGGCAGCTAGGCTTCCTCCCTCGCTCCTTTTTTCTCAAAAGCTTCCGATTAATTGCAATTAATTAACATGCAAATTTTGTTTTAATTATTTATGTGTGGAGAGCCAAGATCAAAACATGCATTAATCCAAAAACGCCCAGAAATTAAATAAAAAAGCAAGTTTTTTTAAAATGAAAGTAAGGAGCAACATTAAAACTTAAAACGAACAGAAATTACTCCGTATATGAAAGGGGCTTTTCCTCCTCAACGCCCTGCTCTTTACGCTAAAGCTGAGCAGATAGTTTCTTTGTCATAGGAACATTCTATCCTTTTGTAAAATTTTTGACAAATAAACATATTTACAAGTTCAATTTTATATATTTTTCAAATTACCTTGTGCAAAATATTCAACGCTAAATTGTGATACCTTGGATGTGAAGGAGTATTTGTTTTGTGAGGCAGAATTAGCGATAGCATTAAAAGGATTAAACAATAATAAGGTTCCAGGCACTGATAGTATGGTAAACAAAGTTTCTTAAATACAGTTGCTCTGAGGTTAGAAATAAGTTACTGACAATTATTAATATGATTTTTGAAAAAGGGGAAGTACCTAACGATTTTACGGAAAACTTTAATTAAACAATGGTATGAGAATAACAGTGAGTTTGATAATTATCGAGGCATTAGTATATAGTAAATTACTTAATAATATGACACTTTTTTGACTGAGAGATGCTGTATGCAAAGTTTGAAGAGAAGAACAGTGAGGTTCTGAAAAGGGAGAAGATGTGTCGACCAAATTTTCCCTCTTAGGCTAACAATTGAGAAGCCCCTGGGTTTTCAAACATCTTTGGTTCTCAGCCTTATAGATTGTGAGCAAGCGTTCGATTCTGTTGATAGAAGAGCTTTAGAGTAGGTTTAATCCTTATATGGTATACCGGAAAAAATAGATTAAAGTGATTAGTGCTATGCATGATAATAACACTGGTGCTGCTTAAGTAGGAAATAAGGTTAGCAGTTGGTTTTGTATTAACTGAGGAGCTAAGCAGGGTTGTGTTCTATTCTCTTTTATATTGATCATTTTGATGGACTTTTTCTTAAGAAGCAGAGGAAAGGCAATGGGAGACCATGGAATCAAATGGGGAGGAAAAAATCTCCTGAAACTATACTATGCTGATGATTTAAGCATCTTTGATGGAAGTGTGAGCAAAATGGATGAACTTTTAGAGGTTTTTCGAGTTCAGAGTACTAGAATAAGTTTGAAAATTAATTTCAAGAATACTAAGTCACTAAGGCTAAGAATAAGTGAAGATGAAAAGCTGACGTTGGGTAAAATAAAGACTGATCAGGTGGGTAGCTTCATTTACATTGACAGTATTATTAATAAAGACCGTGGGAGCGTTGAATATGCTAAAAATAGAATAGCCAAGGCTAAGGGTGTTTTTTCACAGTTAAAAAAAGTGAGGAAGAAGAGGAAGATAAGTGTGCAAACCAAGATTACAATATTAGAAGCTACAGTGATGGCAGTGGTCAAATATGGCTCTGAAGAATAAACACTCTGAAAAGTGGATGAAAATTTGCTAGATATTTTCCAAAGAAATTGCCTACGGATTGTTTTGGGTACCGGGCTATCTGACGGTATTTTAAACAGTAGGCTGTACAAAAAATGTGGTTCAAACCTTTTTTTAGGGCGATAAAAAAAACTTGAGATGGCTAGGGCACGTTTTGTTAATGAAGGGTGACAAACTGCCAAAGACTGTCCAATTTGGCCAACCTTCTAGGGCTAAACGGAAAGCGGGTCGTTCCAGTCTTGGGAGGGAGGACACCATAAAGAAAGATTTAAAGGAAATAGGAACATACTGGTAGGGTTTAAGAAAGAAGGCTTTGAATAGCTTGGGATGGAGGAAGAGCATGCGTAGCTGTGTTGGCCTCAGCCGGCTTGGTGCTGCGGTAAGTTGTTATTAGTCGCAGTAGTAGTGTTAGTTGTAGTAGCAGTTTTAAGAGTCAAAAGTGATTTAAGGGTAACCCCCACGTCTATAATTTCCAATAACCAGCATCAAATCAAAATCTGTAGTAATCTGTTTTAATCAGCATTAATGAAAGGTCCAGTATTTATGCCTTCGGGGAAGTCAACCCCACTCTCCTCAGGGTGGAGAATGTAATTTCGGTAGTTCTTTCATTGTTTACAATTTCTTTGCTCTGGAACAAGAGTTCTAATGCCTTTTTTAAAAGACAGAAATGGTCGAAGGGTAGCTAACCACCCCCTGCTACAGTGTTTTCTTTTCCTCAGATTTCACCGGCACAAATTTTAAGATTGCCATTTTGTTAAAAAATGGTCCAAAGAACATATAACAACACACCCAGGTTTGAACTCCAACCAAGCCCTGGGACAAGGGTTGTAAGTTATTCCCCCAGGGTATATAAACGTCAAATACAATGAATGGCTTACTAATATCACAAGGGTCTCATTTGATTTAAAATGGAAAATTATTTTTTCCTTTTAGATCAAAAAGTGATTTGAGGACAAGTAGCCCCCCTGAACCCTCTTGTGGGACAGCCATTTGATTGAAAAATAGTCAAAAGAACATATATCCATCAAGTTTATAAATTCCTGCGATGACCAAAACAACCAAAATTCATAGGCAGTGCAACGGCACTGCTGAAATGAAGAGTAATGTGGACAGAACGTGTTATTATTAAAAAAGTTCTGACCAAGGAACTTTGTATAAAAGGAGCTGTCGTAGAAACTTCGAATTGAGCTCATCCGATTGAAAATTCAAAGTTCTAGTGTTCTTTTCAAGAGTCAAAAGTGATGGAAGGGCAATTAAGCTTATCTAGTTCTCCACAATGTCGCTTAACCTTAAAAGAAACTTACAGTTTGTATAAAAACGAGTTCCTGAGATTTCAAGCTGGAGATATTTTGGACATACCATAGAAGAAATATGGACATAATTTGGCTGAAAATGACGCATATTCAGATGCTTAAAGCACATATTCATTGACCGAAAAGTCGTCAACCCTGCTCTCCTGAATTAGTGTAGGAGAAAAAGAATATAAATTCTATATGTAGCTAGCCTAGCTAGAATTATATAGAATTATGCTAGGAATAATCTGATGTTGGAATGGAACTGAAAGTTTGGGTTGATGGCATACAAAGAGTTGTGTGTGGAGTTACTGAAAAAACAACTTGTCAGGTAGGACTAGGTTATTTTGGCCCATAGCCTAAATTATCTTCTAGGTCCACTCATTCTCATCACATTTCTGCAGTTGTTTTTTAATTCTTATCTCCTTGGATGATTCTATCATTAAAAACTTTGGACATTTGGTTTAATTCTATCATTCAAGCTGTTGAGAAGGATACATGTTACAAAACAATTTCCTGGCTCATAATAGGCCTTTGCTGAATAATTTCAGGCCTAGTTAACACATTTTTGCTAGGCCACAAATCTCCTATTTTGGGTAAGGTCAATATTAACTGACTATTCAGGTAGCTAAGAAATAAACTCACCTCTGTAGTCAGAATTAGGCTACATCCCAAATTCAAATTTAGAGTAGGCTATTAGCATCAGAAATAAACTTTACCCCCACCTATATATATATATATATATATATATATATATATATATATATATTATGAAAAGAGAAATCACCAATGCAACAGCACAAACACATAAAAAAAAGAGACAGAAGGAGAAAAGGAAGACTGTTTTCCTAAATTAGTGATTAATATAGACCAGCACTTGAATGAGGCCTTAACCAATTTAGGATAGTCTATTTGCACAATAGAGAGTGGGAGTAAAGTTCAAACTTTCCCCTATAGACAGAATTGCATCCTGAATTAAAATTTAACATTCATGTGCATCAGAAATAAACTTTACCTCAACCTCTCTCCTAATGTGCAAATTTATACCCTGAATTGGCATATGTTGGGGTGGGAGTAAAGTTCATTTCCAACATAAATGCATGTTACAGCTAGATTCAGGATGTAATTCTGACCTAAGTGGTGAGTTTATTTCTTATCTAGGCTACCTTAATAGGCCTAGTCTGTTAATATAATCTTTACCCCTTATTTTTACCCCCCTCCCCAAAGAAAAGTAAATATTTAGGCTAGCATAAATTATATAGCCTGTTTCCTATGCATTTTACCATGCCACACAATAAAAAAAAACATGATGCTCTTGCTCCAACCTTTGTAGGGTCAACACTACCCATAAATTAAATCAATTATATTGAAATTAAGAACCAAAAAGATAGGCTAAATGAGAAGTGTCTTTCCCATGGTAAGTATGCACCTTGTTCCACTTAATTCACAGAAGGGGCTAAAAACCTAAATAACCCACTTCTAGAGTACCTTCATGAACATTTGCTATACCAAGCAACTGATTTTTGGTAAAATTCTAGTTAATTGACTTCTTGCTATCTTGGAAAGGGTTTATGTTAGGAAAATGAAACTTTCAGGGATGGGCCTACAGGCTAAAGTATGTCCTGGGAAGGTATTTTAAAGTACCCACCTCCACTGTTTCTCCATCTAGAGGGCCCTGAAATTTGCCTACATGACAGATCTATACCTATTGAAATTTTGACAAAACAACATTTTACCTTAATTTTCAGTTACTAGTTGCTTTTTCTCAGCCTTTAGTTCTGAAAATACAATTCCTGTTACTTGAGTAGAATTTTGAGCCATATCAATGTGTTTTTTTTCTTCAAAATTTAGGAACTGTATTTCCATATCTTTAAAACCTTATAAAATGGGATTGAGCAAAGTTGTGAAGCTGAGAACAATTTTGTTGTACTTCAGGCTAACAGAAGATCTATTTTGCAAGGTTTCACTTTTATAACACACATATTTTTAAAGGTCATCAAAGGTCAGGGCCCTTTAGAGAGAGAAGGAGTAGAGGTAGTTGCTTCAAAATATCTTCCTAGTACATACTTTAGTCTTTAGATTCATCCCTGAAAATTTCATTTTCCTAACCTAAACCGTTTCTGAGATAGCAAGATGTCAATTAACTAGGATTTTACCCTGATTTTCTGACCAGGTATAGAAATTGGCAGAACACAACTGTACTAGACCTTTGTTTACTAATGACCACAAGATGCTCACAAGTGTTGATTCAGAACCACAATTTAGAGCAAGTGACCATGTTGCAATTACTTGTAGGCTTAGGTTGTACCCACAAAAGAATAACTACATTAAGCATATGTACACCAATTACAACCAGATCAGACAGGAGTTGACACACCAGGACTGGTCATTCCTTGATGTTAAGAATATAGAGGAGGCTTGGAATGAAAAGGGTTTTAATGAAAGCAACAGAAAAACATTCAGTAATTTCCTAGAAAAGAAAACCCAAAACCCTACCATTTATCACTCATGATGTCAAGCAAGTTGTGCATAAAAAGAAGAAGTATTAGAGCAAATACAAAAGTAACCCCTTCCATGAGAACTATGAGAAATTTAAACAAACCAGAAATAAAGTTGGGTATCTTATGATAAAACTTACAACAGAATATGAAGAGAGATTGGCATTTGATTCAAAATCTAACCCAAAGAGATTTTGGAAATATGCTTTAGCTCAGAAACCTGGGAGACACTCAGTTACAGAACTACTTGTGAATGCCAATACAGTTAGTACCCAAAAAGATATAGAAGCTGAGTTGAGCAGTCAATTTAAGTCAGTGTTCACACCTCCAGATAATGCCCCCTTACCAGAAGCACCAGAATATTCTATTAAGAAACCTATGCAAAAGATAACTGGTTGCCTCTGATGTAGAGAGTCAACTGAAGCTACTTAATCCAAACAAATCCATTGGCCCCAATGAAGTTCACCCACAAGTATAGAAAGAAGCTCATGTGAAAATAGCCCTTCCTCTTACAAACATTTTTCAGAAGTCTCTTGATGCTAAGCAGATTCCTTAGGATAAGTGGAATGCTAACATTACACCTGTACACAAAGGGGGCAGCCAAAACTGCATTTCCAATTATTGACCCATTAGTCTTATATCTGTAGCTGGTAAAATCTTAAAAGGAATTGTGAGTACTCACATTGTTGGACATCTGATCACCAATGTGCTGTTCAGTGATAGTTGCCATGGCCTCAGATATGGATGCTTGGTTAAGACTAATTTGATTGATATGTATGATTATATTACTGAACATCTAGATCAAGCAATCCCTGTCAACTTGGTTCTATTGGATTTTGTGAAAGCCTTCAATTAAGTATGTCACCATCAACTAAGGACCAAGTTATTTGCAATTGGAATACATGATGAAATTATAGAGTGGGTGCTTCAACTTCTTTCTGGGAGAAAGCAAACTGTGAAAATATTAAAAAAAAATATAGGCCCTGAGGAACCATCTTGGGTCCAATGCTATTTAACATTTATGTTTATGACAAACCAACCAAAGTAAAAAATAAATTAAGTCTTTATGCTGACAACTTTAAACTTATTGTTTTGATACACCCAATAAGAGCGCTTCTTTGCAAAATGACCTATGGGTACTTTCCCAGTGGGCAACTTTGTGGAGGCGTGAATTCAATGTTTATAAATGTTGAACAATCCACTTTGGAAAGAAAAGTGAGAAATACCCTTATCATATGTTAGGGATGGATGGATCAAGACAGACTATCATCTTGTCTGAGACTTGGGGGTCATAGTTGATAAAGAATTAAAATTAACCATGCACACACAGACAGCTTTAGCCAAAGCTCTCCAAACCCTTGGTAATATAAAAAGAACCATCATTAGCAGGTCACCTATGGTGATGATTAAATTATATAAGGCATTGGTCAGGCCTAATTTGGAGTTTGGCATGAGTGTTGCTAACCCCCTCAGCAAAGGTGACTAAGAGAAGTTAGAAACAGTTCAGAGATGGGCTACAAAAGCAATCAACAGATGCAAATACTTAAACTATTTGTCCCATCCAAAGTAACTCCTCACTCTTGTCTACAGACATAGAATGGGTGATACTATTATGATGCATAAGCTCCTGAATTCAAATTCCATTAAATGAGCCATTTCTACTTGACCAATATGCCAAAAACTAGGGGGCATAGTCAGAAACTATATCATAAGAGAGCTGCCACTATACTATGCAATAACTTCTTCACTAACAGAATAGTAAGTTTGTGGAATTTGCTAATAAATTTAATTCACTAGAGAACCAGTATGCTATTTTAATCTTTGGCATATATTAAATATTTTGACATTTAAATTTGATGGTGCTGCAGGGATAGTTGGACAAGATGGAATGGTGAAGGCAGAGGCAAACTAGGTATTCAATATATTAGCCTTATCTACTGACAATGATTGGGTTATGCTGTTATGCTTGAGGTCAGGAATAGTGTGATGGTTAGGAATTTTAGCAGAAACATGGCTCCAGAAGGATTTGGGGTTTGCCTTGATATCTGTGGCAAATCTTGTCATTTTGAGACTTGAGTTTCCTAACTAGATTTGAGGCAAGGTTCTGAGTCTTTGCATACCTATGCCAAAATTATTGGTAATCTGCTATATTGTTGGTAATGTTTCTATCTCTTTTATTAGAAGGTCTTCTAATTAGCATTAGTCATAACTTTGAAAAGACTGTAGCTAAAACTAGAGAAGAACAACTAATTAGCTAATTTCATAGTGCATAAAAAACTTTATCAATAGCTCACTAGTAGGCTTTTTTAAGGTTCAGTGTATATATAGCTTAAAAAAGCCTACCATAGCCAACTAGCTAGCTAATTCTCTAGTGTATAAGAAACTGGATTGATGGCTGATAAGTTGGCTCAAGCTTCAATACACTTAACTGATACCTTAATAGCTAACTAGGTGGCTGATTCATTAATGTATGTAGAACTCTATTGACAGCTGACTGGTTGGCTCATTTAAGCTGAAGTTTATATATAAGTAGAATCTTACTAGCCAACTAGTTTGCTAATTCTTTGATGTCTATAGAACTTTATTGATAGCAGCACAGTTGACTAATTCAGACTAGAGTTAATATGGAAGCAAGATCTAATAGCCAACTTGTTTATGGTACTTGTATGATATATGCCCTACCTAATATTCTTGTAGTATGTTTCTCTGACACTCAATCCTAATGAAATATACCAAAGTAAAATAAAAATATTATACTTTAGAAACAAATTTGGACTATATATCTGCACATATTTCCTTAAAAATATCCCTTCTTTCACCTATCTGATCCCCCCTGAAATGTCTGTTACCACTATCAAACTACTGGGTGTTACTATCTCATGTGACTTAAAATGGGATTGCCATTCTAATGACATGTTAAAACGTGCAAATGCTGCATTTGCCCACATTAAACTCCTTAAAAATTTTAAATGCAATAAATCGTATTGTTTGAGGATTTTCCTCTCATTTGTATGCCCAACCCTCGAGTACGCCTGTCCTGCTTGGCATCCTGGTATCTCTATTGAATTGTCAGCCAAAATAAAGTTGGCCAAAAAAGATGACTAAGAATTATCTTCAATGAGGGTAAAAAGCCTTATATTTCCATTCGTTGGAGAGCTAATCTAGTCACCCCTAAGGAAAGGAAAGTAAAAAAATGTCCTTGCATTTTGCTAACAGTGCCCTTCATAACCCTCTGACAACTCCCCTTTTCTCTAGTCAGTATTTACCCATTCTTGGGTAAATCCCCTTCTTGCCCCAATAAGAGTTTCCACTGAAAGATATAAAAGAACTTTCATCCCTCACAGAGTTGACACATTCAATCAGTGAATCTCCACAACCCCCCCTCCCTCACTCCCTTTTTACCTCATAATATTAATTTTTATCTTGCAAATTTTGAGGTTTTTCATTTTTAGTCACAATACTAGCTTATGTTTCTGTATTAATTATTTTACCCCCTTTTTAACTTTACAAATTTTCATTTACATTTTTGCTGATTTGGCATTGACCTTCAAACTTTATGAGTTTAATTTGTTTTTAATATTTTTATGTATTTGACATTGACCCTTTTATAATTTTCTCTTGTTGTTTGTTTGTTTGTTTGTTTTTGGTTCTTTATTGTTTTATCAAACAGTTTGTGGTAAGGAATTGTAGTAAGGAGCAAACCAGCTCAATAGTTAATGAAACCCTAAAAACAGAATTTTGATACTAATAGATACATAAAAAGAATTGGATTTTTATGATGATATATAAGTTTAATCAAATTCAGTTTTACCCATCAAAAGTTACAAGCCCAAGAAAATTTGCCTTATTTTGGAAAATAGGGGAAACACCCCCTAAACGTCATAGAATCTTAACGAAAATCACACCATTGCATTTAGCGTATCAGAGAATCCTACTGTAGAAGTTTCAAGCTCCTATGTACAAAAATATAGAATTTCGTATTTTTTTGCCAGAAGACCAATCATGGGTGCATGTTTATTTTTATTATTATTTTTTTCTTTTAGGGGTGCTTGTACCGACCCAGTAGTGCTAGAATGTCGCGAGAGGGCTCATTTTAACGGAAATTAAAAGTTCTACTGCCCTTTTTAAGTGACCAAAAATCAAAGGGCACATAGGCCCCCTCCCACGCTCATTTTCCCCCACAGTCAACGGATCAAGAGATAGCCATTGTGTTCAACATAGTCAAAAAACCTAATAACAATGTCTTAGGGGACGACTTACTCCCTCACAGTCGAAGGGGAAAGGGCTGCAAGTTACAAAATTTGACCAGTGTTTAGGTATAGTAATGGTTATTGAGAAGTGCACAGGCGTTTTCAGGGGGATTTTTTTGGTTGGAAGGGGAAGGGGATTACATGGGAAGATCTTTACATGGAGAAATTTGTCATGTGAGAAGATAATTTCCATGAAGGGAGTGCAGGATATTCTAGCACTATTTAAAACAAAACAAAACCATTAATAATAAATATGGAGAAGGTTTTTTCAACTGAAAGTAAGGAGCAGCATTAAAACTTAAAACGAGCAGAAATTATTATGCATATGTGGTGTTCATCTCCTCCTAAATATCTCGCTCTTTACGCTAAAGTATTTTTAGTAATTTCAACTATTTATTCTATGGCCTTTGTGATTCAAGGGTCATTCTTGAAGAATTGGGACAAAATTAAGCTTAGTGTAAAGAGCAGAGGTATTAACGAGGGGGCAAACCCCCTCATATACGTAATACAAATATAGAAGTTCGTTCCGTAAATTAATTCGTAAGTTATGTGTGTGTCTTTATGTGTTATGTGTGTAAAATTAAAAGTTCTAGTTGCCTTTTTAAGTAACCAAAAGATTGGAGGGTAACTAGGCCTCCTCCCCCACCCTTTTTTCTCAAAATCTTCCAATCAAAACTAAGTGAAAACCATTTAGCCCCAAAAAATTAATATGCAAATTTCGTTTTAATTATTCATGTGCGGACAGCCAAAATAGAAAAATGTATTAATTCAAAATGTTTCAGAAATTAAAAGAAAAAACAAGTTTTTTAACTGAAAGTAAGGAGCGACATTGAAACTTAAAACGAACAGAAATGACTCTGTATATTAAAAGGGCTTTTCCCTCCTCAACGCCCTGCTCTTTACGCCAAAGTTTTTTACTGTCTTAAAAAGTAAAGTTGAGAGAGAGAGTCAAACTTTAGAGTAAAGGGCGGGGTGTTGGGGAGGGAAAAGCCCCTTTAATATACGGAGTAATTTCTGTTCGTTTTAAGTTTTGATGTCGCTCCTTACTTTCAGTTAAAAAACTTGTTTTTTTCATTTTTAACGCTAAAGTGCGAATTTGGCTTATTCTGGGCTTGTGATATCCATTTTTAAACAATAGATCTTATCTTATGCCTTGGCTATCTCAACCTTTCTCTTATTATAACTCTAGAAAGCAGGATTCAACCACACTTTTCATGCAGCCTATTGTTTGCCATACAGTCAATCAGTCAGATGGGCACCCAGAACAATCCACAGGCAATTTCTCTGGAAAACATCTAGAAAATCTTCATCTGCTTTTGGGAGTATCTATGCTTTAGAATCATATTTCACCACTATATTCACTTTAGCTTCCAATGTTCTAATCCTGGTTTGTAGACTTATTTTCCTATTCTTCCAAACTTTTTTTCAACTGTGAAAAAAGCTCCCTGACCCTTGGCTATTCTACTTTAAACATCTTCACTGCTCTAGCCATCTTTACTAATAATACTACCAAGGTAAGTGAAATTGTCTACCTGGTCAATCTTTTCGTTACCCGACGTCACCTTTTCATCTATGCTTATTCCTAGCCTTAGTGCCTTAGTCATCTTAGCGTTAATTATCAAACCTATTCTAGCACCCTGAACTTGCAGAACCTCTAAAAGTTTGTTCATTTTGCTCACACTTTCACCTAGGATGCTTAAATCATCCGTAAAATCCAAGTCCAGGAAAGTTTTTCCTCTCCATTTGATCGCGTCTTCTCCCACTGCCTTTCCTGTGCTCCTTAAAACAAAGTTAATCAGAAAGGCCCATGTAAAGGAGGATAGAACACAACTCTGCTTAACTCCTGATTTAAGACACAACCAGCTGCTAACCTCATTCCTTACATTAACTGCAGCAGTGTTATTCTTGTATGTAGCATGAACAAGTTTTATGTATTTGTCTGTTATACAATACAAGGATAAGGCCTTTGCTAAAGCTTTTCAATCAACAGAATCGAGGACTAAATGTGTTTGATAATTCAGGCACTTCTCAATTATTAGCATAATAGTGAAAATTTGGTCAACACGTCCTCTCCTCTTTCTAAAACTGCATTGTTCTTCTCTTATAACTTTGTCTACATCATCTCTCAGTCTAAAAAGTATCATATTACTAAGTAATATGTAATCAACAGATAAAAAGCTAATGCCTTGATAATTAACAATTTCACTCTCATCCTATACCTTTCCTATACAGTGGTTTAATTAGGGTTTTCCTAAAATTGCTAGGTACTTCCCCTTTTTCAAAAATAAAATTCATTATCTTCATAAACCTATTTCTAACCTCAGAGCCATCATATTTAAGAAATGCATATACTACACTATCAGCGCCTGGAGCCTTACTTTTTCTTAATCCTTTTAGTACTGTTGCTAATTCTTCCTCACAAAACAAATTTTCTTCATATCCAAGGTATCACAAACTTTTTCGTTTTCCTCTATATCTTCCTGCAACTCATCTTGGTTTAACACATTCTTCAAAATGTCCTTCCTGTCTCTTTAACTCTTTCCATATCACTAATTGTGGCCCTGTTCCTATCTTTTACTGGGACAAGTCTGGACAGAGTACTCCTTCTTAATTTATTAACACATTTTTACTATTATTCTGTCTAGTTGTATCTTGCATATATTCGAGGGTTTTATCCATTGTCCCAGTTTGCACCTCCTTGTTTTGAGTTAAAAAATTATTCTTTACTAATAATACTACCAAGGTAAGTGAAGTTGTCTACCTGGTCAATCTTTTCGTTACCCGACGTCACCTTTTCATCTATGCTTATTCCTAGCCTTAGTGCCTTAGTCATCTTAGCGTTAATTATCAAACCTATTCTAGCACCCTGAACTTGCAGAACCTCTAAAAGTTTGTTCATTTTGCTCACACTTTCACCTAGGATGCTTAAATCATCCGTAAAATCCAAGTCCAGGAAAGTTTTTCCTCTCCATTTGATCGCGTCTTCTCCCACTGCCTTTCCTGTGCTCCTTAAAACAAAGTTAATCAGAAAGGCCCATGTAAAGGAGGATAGAACACAACTCTGCTTAACTCCTGATTTAAGACACAACCAGCTGCTAACCTCATTCCTTACATTAACTGCAGCAGTGTTATTCTTGTATGTAGCATGAACAAGTTTTATGTATTTGTCTGTTATACAATACAAGGATAAGGCCTTTGCTAAAGCTTTTCAATCAACAGAATCGAGGACTAAATGTGTTTGATAATTCAGGCACTTCTCAATTATTAGCATAATAGTGAAAATTTGGTCAACACGTCCTCTCCTCTTTCTAAAACTGCATTGTTCTTCTCTTATAACTTTGTCTACATCATCTCTCAGTCTAAAAAGTATCATATTACTAAGTAATATGTAATCAACAGATAAAAAGCTAATGCCTTGATAATTAACAATTTCACTCTCATCCTATACCTTTCCTATACAGTGGTTTAATTAGGGTTTTCCTAAAATTGCTAGGTACTTCCCCTTTTTCAAAAATAAAATTCATTATCTTCATAAACCTATTTCTAACCTCAGAGCCATCATATTTAAGAAATGCATATACTACACTATCAGCGCCTGGAGCCTTACTTTTTCTTAATCCTTTTAGTACTGTTGCTAATTCTTCCTCACAAAACAAATTTTCTTCATATCCAAGGTATCACAAACTTTTTCGTTTTCCTCTATATCTTCCTGCAACTCATCTTGGTTTAACACATTCTTCAAAATGTCCTTCCTGTCTCTTTAACTCTTTCCATATCACTAATTGTGGCCCTGTTCCTATCTTTTACTGGGACAAGTCTGGACAGAGTACTCCTTCTTAATTTATTAACACATTTTTACTATTATTCCGTCTAGTTGTATCTTGCAGATATTCGAGGGTTTTATCCATTGTCCCAGTTTGCACCTCCTTGTTTTGAGTTAAAAAATTATTCTTTACTTTTTATGAGAAGACTGTTTTTTATGGCACTTGGTATTAACCAAGTGACATATAGCAATCGCAAATTCTGTCGGTCTGTCTGTCTGTCTGTCGGTCCTGGTTTTGCTACTTTAGGCACTTCCAGGTAATCTAGGACGATGAAATTTGGCAAGCGTATCAGGGACCGGACCAGATTAAATTAGAAATAGTCATTTTCCCGATTTGACCATCTGGGGGGGGGAGTGGGGGGCCGGTTAATTTGGAAAAAATAGAATATATGAAGTATTTTTAACTTATGAGCGGGCAATGGGATCTTAATGAAATTAGATTTTTGGAATGATATTGTGTCGCAGAGCTCTTATTTTAAATCCTGACCAGATCTGATGACATCGGGGGGGGGGGGAGTTGGGAGGGGAAAACCTAAAACTTGGAAAACACATAGAGGGGAGGGATCAGGATGAAACTTGGTGGGAAAAATAAGAACAAGTCCTAGATACATGATTGACATAACCGGAACGGATCTGATCTCTTTGGCGTAGTTGGGGGGGGGGGTTAATTCTGGAAAATTAGAAAAAATGAAGTATTTTAACTTACAAACGGGTGATCGGATCTCAATGAAATTTGATATTTAGAAGGACATTGTGTCTCAAAGCTCTTATTCTAAGTAGCGACCGGATCTGGTGACATTGAGGGGAGTTTGGGGTGGGGTAACCTAAAATGATGGAAAAACGCTTAGATTGGAGGGATCGGGATGAAACTTGGTGGGGAAAATAAGCAGAAGTCTTAGATACGTGATTTTTATAATTGGAACGGATCTGCTCTATTAGGGGGGGGGGGGTAATTCTGAAAAATAAAAAAAAATGACGTATTTTCAACTTACGAAGGAGTGATTGGATCTTAATGAAATTTCATATTTAGAAGGACCTCATAACTCAGATCTCTTATTTTAAATCTCAACCGGATCCAGCGTAATTGGGGGGGCAGTTGGGGGGTACCGGAAATCTTTGAAAATACTTAAAGCGGTGAGATCAGGATGAAACTGGATGGGAAGAATAAAAACCTGTCTAAGATACATGACTGACATAACCGGACCGGATCTGCTCTCTTCGGTGGAGTTAATGAAATTTGATATTTAGAAGGATCTTGTGCTTTAAAGCTCTAATTCTGAATTCCGACCAGATCCTGTGACGTTGGGGGGATTTGAGGGGGAAACCAGAATTCTTGGAAAACGTGAATATTTGGGTATTTTTATCTTACAAATAGGTGATCGGATCTTAATGAAATTTGATATTTAGAAGGAATTCATGTCTCAGAGCTCTTGTTTCAAATCCCGACCAGATCTTTTGACATTGGGGGGAGTTGGAGGGGGAAATATTTGAAAACACTTTGAGTGGAGGAATCGGGATGAAGCTTGGTGGATAGAATAAGCAAATGTCCTTGATATGTGATTGACAGAACCGTACTAGATTCGCTCTCTTTGGGGGAGTTGGTGGGAGGGGTTCAGTGATTTGGCGAGTTTGGTGCTTCTGGACGTGCTTGGACGATGAAAATTGGCAGGCATGTCAGGGAGCTGCACAAATTGACTTGATAAAGTCATTTTTCCAGATTCGACCATCTGGGGGGATTAAAGGGAGAGGAAAAATTAGAAAAAATTAGGTATTGATAACTTACGAGTGGGTGATCGGATCTTAATGAATTTTGATATTTAGAAGGACATCGTGACTCAGAGTTCTTATTTTAAATCCTGACCGGCATTAAGCCTCTTATTTTCCTTTTAAATGAATATATCGATTCATAGAATTTTGTTAGAGCTCATACCCTATGATCTCTTGGCTCTTAGCTCTTCATGCCTCATCACAAGTGCCATCTGAGCTCTTAGCTCTTGTTTTTTCACAATAACACCTTTTCCTTTTTTTATTGACTTTTTTTTGTGTTCTTTTTTTCACTGCAGTATTTAAAGCACTAATTGAAACAAATTGCTTGTACTGTTATTCCAGGAATAACAGTACATTTTTTTTTGCATTCAGTCTAGTAAATTTATATCCATATTTCTTTTTCATAATAAGTGTACTCTGCCCTTTGGATATCCCATTTCCTTTTATTAGCCATTTCAGTGGTTCTTCATTCATAATAGTTGAGCATTTTGGTTCATTTGTTCATTTCCATTTCTGTTCCGTTTTGGGTTTTGCTTATTCGTTCATAATAAATTTCGTTTTTTCCGAGTTCGAATTATTATATGGCTTTGTTTGCGGCTAATACAGCTTTTTACTTTTCTTTGAAAAGCTCTTTTCTGGAAAAACCTTTTTAATCTAATGAAACTAAAGAACTTACACTGGAAACTTACATTAACTGTTCTTATTATCTACAGCCAAGGTTGAATCAGTACTCAGTACCCCTGGTCTTCACATTAAAGTCTAAACATAAGAAAGATATTGGCTATCCATTTATTAAAGCTTATATTTATCTTGGGGATAAAGGTACTGTGATAGAAGCCCCCCTCCCAGTATATGGGATAGCTATGTTTGTTTTAATTTTGATTTTTTAATTTAATGATGTTTCAATTTTGATATCTCCTTATTTATGTTTGAAAAAAAAGAAAGAAAAAAGATCTCATGATGTGATAAATCATTTGAGTAGCCCATTTAAAGCATGAAAAAAAATTATTATCTTAGGTGAGCACTGCTTTGTTCTTGTGGGATGATGGTGACAGAGGAATCCTTCAAGGTCTAGGGTTAAAAGCAACTTAAGGTCTAATTCTTCATTTTGAGAGCCCTAGGGTTGACTTTTTCAGTAACAAACCTGACAGGTTTGGCATATCCATAGAATAGTCAAGTGTCTTGCTACACTGCTGCATCTAGCTAGATATTGGTGAGTTAGTTTTCTTCCTTATCTTGACATTTATGCTTATGTCAAATTTATGTCATTATGTTTATGTCACTTATATTTGTTTATATTACGTTTCTCATTCTTTAGGATGTGGTGTATGCTCTAGCACATGCCATTGGTCAGACAGGAAGATTCACTCTAATAGAACGATGGAGACATAATGAGCGACTTCTTGCTCCTCAAGACCACCCCCTAAAGGTATTTGTTTTGCTTTTTTTGGAGAATGAGTGTCAGTAGGAGGAAAAAAAAAGAATACAAAAACTTTCCCCTGGCAAAACTCCCCCTTTCCCCTTTCCTGGCAAAACTCCAGAGCTCTTGGTTTGGTATAAATAGTATATTCGCCATTCAAGTGGTATGCTTAATTATGTATGAATATCGGTAAATTAAAATTCAAATGTTGTCATATCTGTCTATTACCTGTTTTTCGGGGAACCACCTTGATGGAGAAACTACCATATCTAGATAGAACAATGTAACTATGAAAACCTGGGCACACTTGCTGTTTCTGATAGCTTGTAACAATTAGTGCTTACTTTTCTCATGATTTTTTTTTTATTATCAAATTTCTGCATATTTATATTTTGATAAATGTGAAGAAGAGCTCTTTGCTAACTTGGCAAGCTGTGGTACCAGTTTGATCTACACCCAATTTGGGTCAAATTAAGACTTCATGGTAAGTCAAAGGAGCTTACGGTTGATCAAATTTCCAAATGAAAATCTGAATTTGGGATACCAGACGAGGCGAAAAAGCACTTAGTCCTACTGCAAGAACAAGAAAAACAACTTAGGATTTTGGAAAGCCTGTATTTGCACGGCTTCCCTTGTCTAAGGTTTGGACGGTTGTTTGAAACAGAATAAAGAATAAAACCCAGGAGTCATATTACCAGAGACAACTGTCCAAGAGAAGCTAACTTAAAGCCAATGTTAAAAAATTAAACAAAAAGGAAATATAGAAAAATGGGTATAATGTTTTCATACAAAGCAGTGTATAAAAAAACCCTCTTAGTACTGAAGAAATCCGAATATTTCGACTTCAAACCAGAAGTCTCTATCAACGGAAAAAAATAACTAAGCTATTCAAAAATATAAAGAAAAGAAAAACAATGAACACAACTCATATCTTAATAGATATTTTGTTGATTTTTATTTATGGTTTTTGTTTTCTTGTTCTTTATATGTTTTGCTTTATTTAGTTTTAGTTGTTGCTAAAGGCTTTTAGACGTGAAGTCAAAATGTTCGGATTTCTTTTATTATTAGTTAATATTATTGATATTCGAACTCCTTATATAATTTGTTGTTTTTTTGTCCACTGCTGTATTTTAAAATACTGCAGTCACGTGTCTACATTTTCATTAGTTTAATTCTGTAAATGGAAATGCAGTATAGTCCAAGAAATTACTTAAGCCAAAGTTGAGACTTGTCAATGAGTTTTACTCAGTATAAGCCTGTTAACTTGTCAAAGTTAATTGTTCTTCACACATTGTTAGAAAAGAACAGGATTTTTATATTTGTTACCATGAATGTCCGAAATTGATGAATGTCGAGATTCACTGGTGAATGTCCGAAATACCTTTTTATGGCACTTGGTATCTACCAAGTGACATATAGTGATCGCAAATTCTGTCGGTCTCTGTCCTGGTTTTGCTAATTTAGGCACTTCCAGGTAAGCTGGGGCGATGAAATTTGGCAGGCGTATCAGGAACTAGACCAGATTAAATTAGAAATTGTCGTTTCCCCGATTCGACCATTGGGGGATTGGGGGGGGGGCGGTTAAATTGGAAAAATTAGAAAAAATGAGGTATTTTTAACTTACAAACTGGTGATCGGATCTTAATGAAATTTGATGTTTGGAAGGATATAGTGTCTCAGAGCTCTTATTTAAATCCCGACCAGATTCAGTGTCATTGGGGGGGGGGGGGAGGGACCAGAAATCTTGGAAAATGCTTTAAGCAGAGAGATCAGGATGAAACTTGGTGGCAAGAATAAGCACAAGTCCAAGATATGTGACGGAAATAACTGGACCGGATCCGCTCTCGTTGTTGGAGTTGGGGAGAGGGGGGTAATTCGGAAAAAAATAGAAAAAATAAGGTATTTGTTACTCACGAATGGGTGATCAGATCATAATGAAATTTGATCTTTAGAAGGATCTAGTGCTTTAGAACTCCCATTTTAAATCCCGACCAGATCTGGTGACATTGGGGGGAGATGGAGGGGGAAACCGGAAATCTTGGGAAACGCTTAGAGTGGAGAGATCGGGATGAAACTTGATGGAAAGGATAAGCGCAAGTTGTAGATATATGATTGACATAATTGGAACGGATCGTTCTCTTTAGGGGAGTTGGGGGTTTTTAATTTGGAAAAATTAGAAAAATTGAGGTATTTTAAATTAAGAACGAGTGACTGGATCTTAATGAAATTTGATATTTAGAAGGAACTCATGTCTCAGAGCTCTTATTTCAAAACCCAACCAGATCTGTTGACATTGGAGGGGGAAACCGGAAATCTTGGAAAAAGCTTATAAATGTCGTAGATACGTGATTGACTTAACCGGACTGAATCCGCTCTCTTTGGGGGAGTTAGGGGGTGGGGTTCAGTGTTTTGGCGAGTTTGGTGCTTCTGGACGTGCTAGGACGATGATAATTGGCAGGCGTGTTAGGGAGCTGCACAAATTGACTTGATAAAGTCGTTTTCTCGGTTCAACTATCTGGGGGGCTAAAGGGAGAGGAAAAATTAGAAAAAATGAGGTATTTTGAACTTGTGAGTGGGTGATCGGATCTTAATGAATTTTGATATTTAGAAGGACCTTGTGACTCAGAGCTCTTATTTTAAATCCCGACCGGCATTAAGCTTCTGATTTTCCTTTTAAAGCAATCTATTGATTCTTAGAATTTTGCAGAGCTCATAGCTTGAAAATTAATGTTAAGAAGACTAAGTCACTAAGGTTAGGAATAAGTGAAGATGAACAGGTGACCTTAGGTAACGAAAAGATTGATCAGGTTGGGAGCTTCAGTTACCTTGGTAGTATTAATAGTAAAGATGGTGGGAGCAGTGAAGATGTTAAAAGTAGAATAGCTAAAGCTCAGGGTGTTTTTTCACAGTTAAAAAAAGTTTGGAAGAATAGAAAGATAAGCCTACAAACCAAGATTAGAATATTGGAAGCTACAGTGATGACAGTGGTCAAATATGGCTCTGAAGCATGGACACTCCGAAAAGCAGATGAAAATTTACTAGATGTTTTCCAGAGAAATTGCCTACGGATTGTTCTGGGTACCCGGCTGACTGACCGTATTTCAAACAGTAGGTTGTACGAAAAGTGTGGTTCAATCCCGCTTTCTGGGGCTATAATGAAAGAAAGGTTGAGATGGCTAGGCCACGTTCTACGGATGAAGGATGACAGATTACCGAAGATTGTCCTTTTTGGCCAACCGTCTGGGGCTACACGGAAAGCAGGTCGTCCTTGTCTGGGTTGGGAGGATGTCATAAATAAGGATTTAAAGGAAATGGGAACCTCCTGGGAGGGTGTAAAGAGGGAGGCTTTAAATAGATTAGGTTGGAGGAGGAGCGTGCGTAGCTGTGTTGGCCTCAGGCGGCTTGGTGCTGCAGTGAGTTATTAGTAGTAGTAGTAGTAGTAGTATACCATATGAGTTCTTCGCTCTTGGCTCTTCCGACCTCGTCACAAGTGCCATATGAGCTCTTAGCTTTTGTTTTTCCTTGGATTTAGTCAGCGTTGTCAGTCAACTTTGCCAGTCAGTTTTCAGTTTTATGCAAGGTTTGATGGTGACAGGTTAGGTTGGGTTAAGTTAATTAGCCTAATTCAACCTAACTTTTACTCCAACCATCAAAGTTTGCATAATACTGAAAAAGCTGATTCGCAAAGCTACTTGAATCCAAGCAGAGAAAAGGGAATTTCGGACATTCATCGGTGAATATCTATATTAACCAGATTTCGGACATTCATAGTAACATATTGACAACCTGTGTCTGGGTCTACAAATGACTTGTGTCATAAAAAGAAATTGCAAAATATATTGTCCTCTATGAACAGTGAAAATAATTCCTTATGAAGTTCTTTTTTTTTAAGAATTTCAGAAGTCATTTAAAAGAAATATTTGTCCTCACGCATTTTTTATTTTTGTGCTATTTTGTACCTTCCTCTGTGAAGTAAGCTGGTGGATTGACACTGAGTGAAAAAGCACTTTGTTCAAAATGAAGGTTGGGGTCCATAGTAGAGAGTTGTGCTTCATCTGAATACTATCGATGTTAGAACCAGACACTGGTTATCAATCAATCAATATAGCATATATATATATATATATATATATATATATATATATATATATATATATATATATATATATATATATATATATATATTTATGTATATATATATACTTCACTCCCATCTATCCTCATAGGTCGTCTTGTGGCCACTTCTTCCAAATTAAAATGAACTAGGGCTCGACATGCTGTTTTATCAAGTGCAATTCGGTATAGTTGGGCATTTTGTTGTCGGGAAAGTTATTGATCCACTTTTTGCAAGGTTTTCTTCAGTCAGATTGATGCTCACCAAGACCGGAGGTGGTGATTGCTTGATTTCTGCGGGACAGGATCTTGTTCAGGATTTTGATTTGGTGGCTCGTGAGGCTTATGGGCCGGTAGTTATCACATTCTTTCTTCGAGCCTTTTTTTTTGTGAAGTGTGCACCACTGCTGCGGGACGTGTCCAGTAGATCTGGTGGCTGATATAAGACTATGGTATATGGTATATATATATATATATATATATATATATATATATATATATATATATATATATATATATATATATATATATATATATATATATATATATATCAAGACTATATTATTATATACACATTATAAGACTAAATACGGAAGGTAGTCAGGATTTGCGTATTATACTTAATGAAGGTTATATTTTCAGGTCCTAATGAAATGGGGAGAATACGCTGGGGATGTACAATTTATTTTACAAAGGACACCAAGTGACCCCGTTGGTTCTACTCGCACAACTCCAAGGAAATCTCCACAGCCTTTAAAAGACTTGAAGAAAGCTTTAACTTTCAGTGGAGGGCATGCCTTTGTCAATGGTGTTATTGGTATTAATAACACAGTCGTAACAAATGGTGTGGGCTTGGATAGTGAGAATCATTGTGAGAACATGACAAATTCAAATTCGAGCGTAGCAAGGAAAGTTACTTTGCCATCTAGTGTATCTCCTTCTAGTGGAAGTGGATCATCCAGCGACGGTCCAGGACATCTGAGATCTGCTTTACCACCTCCTTACAGAGCTCCACCACCACCGTCATTCGTACAAAGAGTGCCAATACCTCCGCCATATAGACCACCTCCTCCAGCTCCTAGTTTACGGTATAATGTTCCTAGAGCCATAGTTAAAGCAGAGGCAAAACCGGTGACTTTTGAGATAAAGCAAGCCAATGTGAGAGATTCTAAGGATAGAACTTTAGTGCAAGATGTGCCAGCAAGAGATAGTCCAAATGAACGACAGACGCCTCAAATTAGCACGGTAATTTTCTGTCTTTTTTTCCTAACTAGAACATAATGACTAGATTTTTTTCTCTTTGGCTACCCATCATAGTACTTCAGGTTTTTTGCAGAAAAAGGCAAAATCAACTATACGAAACTAAGAATCTAGAATATGAAACAGAAGAATAACTAATATATTACTTCAGTTAACATACTGAAAATCCACATCAAATTTTTTTTTTAAAAAAATGTACAAATATAACAAAGTCTGGAAAGGCTTCTTGGAGCTTATTTAACCCCTCACTTCGAATCTGTCCCTTTTTTTCTATAGAAGTATTTAAGACAAATATAGGAGTCTTCATTTATAGAGTTCGCTCTGTACTAAATTTTTGGACACACGTAACTTCATATTCTAGCATTAGGAATTCAGTGAAAATCAGTCAAAAACATTTAAGGGATATAGAGGGAGATTTACGAAAAATTACATTTTAAAACCAATTTTTAATGGGAAAGATGCTTATTTGACTAATTTTCCGAATGATACACCTCTAGGTAAGGACCCCCCCCCCCTCTGTTGTAATATGTAATAGTGTCATGTACTGGTTTCAACTTCCACTTTCAAAACCTGTGGAAATTGGCTGGCACTCGTAAAATATGACGTTTGGCTTTGTCTTTGCGATGAAATAGACAGTCATTGAAAATATACGGTAATAGATGTTATTTCTTGTCGATTAGTTTTAATAGTTCCAATTTTAGAATTAGCTTTCATTAACATTTTATCGGAATTTTAACTTCTTTGTCACTTATTGATAAAGGAATGTGTACTTCAGAAGGCATACTAAAGAATAAGTTTAGAATTTAAAAGGTAACAGAAAACTGATTGCAATTGCACTGACATTCGAACTACTAGCAGAGCTAGATATTCTTTACTGCCCTATGATACACAACAACATATTTTTCTCAAAATCCTGGGAGGGGGGGGGGGTAAAGTTGGCTCAAAATTTCCAAAATCAAGTGAAAATGATAGTAAAAACTAAAAAAGCCATTAGGTACCTTAAATGTACTATTTAGTACTATCAAGGTAAATATGTAGGCTACTAAAAAAAAACTGATCTGTTTCTGTTGATGTTTGAACTATGCAGATTTATCTTAGGTTTGACAAGATTTGGGGAGAAACTAAATTTGTGCTTGGGGGGGGGGGGGGAAACCAAGGTCTGCGAGGGTCAATTCTGCACAGGACAAAGATCGACTCTTTGCTGTTTAAATATTACTATAGGATAACTAAAAATTTAGAGTGGTTTTCTAGTAATAAAACTTGTAATGTGAAAGGAATTCAAAATTAAGGCAAGGTGGAGGGGGAGTCAGTGACTGCTCAAATGTAGAAGGAGGATTTACTGCATATTAACAAAAGGGATTTTCAACCCTTATATCTTGATAAAAAGATGGAGGGGAGGGGGTTAGTGGTGATCTGGTGGATTCAGAGTTTGCTAGGTGACCACGGGTAGATGTGGTGAAATAATAAAACAATAAAAATTTTCTGCCACAGGCGAAAGAAGGAAGTACAGTTATTTAAGGGACTTTTTAGATCTCCATGTGTAGGTGCTTGAAGCTCTGTGTAGTTGGGTCCAACGCTGTTATTAGTCATAATATCTTTTCTTTTTTTGGGGGGGGCATAGATATTACTGAATTGCTGGTCATTTTTACCGACTGATTTTGTTTCATTGGTTATTAAGATATGGCTCGTTTCTTTCATATTTAACTACGGGCTTACTCCCAGAAGCATTTTCACAACTCATTAGTCCCCTAGCAAGAGTGCTTTGAACAGTGTTGAACAGCTTTGGACACTTGAATAGTATTAGATAGTAAAAGTGCAAAAACAAACAGCACTCTTTTAACTAATTGTTTCCGTTTGTTAATTTCTACAGCATCTAGGGTTTTGTGTTTTTTTTGTCTGTCTGTCTCTCTCCATGTCTGCATGTCTGACTGTGTATTTGCCTGTCTTTGTGTGTTTGACTCAATGTTTTTGTCTCTCTCACCGTGCCTGTGTGTCTGTGTGTTTGCCTGTCTTTGTGTCTGTCTTTGTGGGTTTGCGTGTCTGACTCTTTGTTTTTGTCTCTTTCTCTCACTGTGCCTGTGTGCTTGTCTGTCTTTGTGTGTTTGTTTGTCTGACTCGGTGTGTTTTTGTCTCTCTCTCAGTGTGCCTATGTGTCTGACTTTGTGTTTGCCTTTGTATCTGTCTTTGTGTGTTTGTTTGTCTGATTCTGTGTGTTTGCGTGTGTTTTGTCTCTATCTTTCTCGCCATGCCTGTGTGTCTGTCTTGTGTTTGTGTGTGTTTTTGTCTGTATCTCCGTGCCCGTGTGTCTGACTGTGTTTTTCTCTATCTATCATCGTGGCTGTTTGTCTGACTGTGTGTTTGCCTGTCTCTGTGTCGATTTTTTGTTCTTGTGTGTCTGACTCTGTTTGTGTGCGTTTTTGTCTGTCTCTCACCATGCCTCTGTGTCTAACTGTGTGTTTGCCTGTCTCTTTGTGTGTCTTACTGTGTGTTTGTCTTTGTGTGTTTATGTGTGTTTTTGTCCCTCTCTTACCGTGCCTTTGTTTCTGACTGTATTTTTGTTTGTTTCTGTGCTTGTCTTTGTGTTTCTGACTCTGTTTGTTTGTGTGTGTTTTCTCTCTCTCTCTCTCTCTCTCTCTCTCTCTCACCGTGCCTGTGTGTCTGAATGTGTGTTTGCCTGTATCTGTGTCTATTTTTATGTTTTTATTTATCTGACTCAGTGTGTTTGTGTGTTTTTGTTTGCCTCTCTCACTGTTCCTGTTTGTCTGACTGTGTGCTTGTCAATCTCTGTGTCTATATTTGTGTTTGTTTGTCTAACTCTGTGTGATAAAGTAACATCCACGTGTGCGCTGTCCTCAGTTACAACCGGGGGTTCCCCACTTGACTAATTGAATTGAAATTGATTGCTAGGGCCCAGCGAAATTGGATGCAAGGGCCCCGTTGGAATTGAATGCTATGGTCCCGACGGAATTGACTGCTAGGGCCCACGTTGGAATTGGTTGTAATATCCGTCGTTGGGATTAGTTGCTAGTGTCCCGGTGGAATTGCTCGTTAGGGCTCCCGTTTTAATCGGTTGCTAGGGCACCGGTGGAAATGTTTCCTAGGGACCTCGATTGAATTGGTTGCTAGAGCCCTGTTGGAATTAAGGCCGCCGTGGGAGGGCTCGCCAGTGCCCCCGTTGGAATTGGTTGCTAGGGCCCCGGTTTAATTGCACGCTAGGCCCCCTGTTAGAAGTGGTTGCTAGGGCTCGGCGTCTTGAAAGTTGCCCCGCTGTTGGGCCCTGAAGGTTTTCCCCTACTCACTTAGGTTTTTAATTAATCAAGGAGGCACACTCGTGCCTCTTTAAAGAGGAGGACCACGACAATGATAAGCGATCTTTGGTTCCAGTGGTCGCAGAGGAATGGGGAGGGATGCTTTTCGTAGCCCGAGCTCCAACTAAGAAACCTGCCAAATTTCATCCCCCTCCGACTTTTCTTCATGGGGAAAATCTGGCCGAAAGTTTCGACCACCCAACCCCACCCCCCTTTAACGTTGTCCGATCGGGCTGAAATTCACAAGTTAAGGTCCCCTAGGGCCCAGGAGCTTATCCACGAAATTTCAGCTCGATCCGATAACTCCTTCCCTGTTTTCCAGAAACCACGCATAGCCACTTATTGTTCATGTTCTCCTTTTTTTTCCTCGACGCCTACAGGTCACAGCCGACATCGGATCTGGGTGTACGAAGACTCATTCGACGCTGAATTCTCCGAGTAATTTTGCTTGAAAGTTTCGTCGGAAAATCTTAACCCCCCGATTTTCTAGCTTAGAAAAACCCATTTCCCCATAAGAGCCAATGTTAATTTTTGAAATTCTTAAAAGTTACGAATATCAACATTCAACAACATAGGTTTGTTACTAACATGCCCGGTTAGCTCAGTCGGTAGAGCGTGGGACTTTTAATCCTAAGGTCAAGGGTTCAAGTCCCTTATCGGGTGGTTTTTTTCACAAAATATAAAAAAAACTTCGTTTTCTTAAAGAGTTAAAGAGGCTGCGTCCCAAAGTCGAACCTTAAAACGTACAGGAATTAGGAGAGGCAGTCCTAATTCCTGTACGAGGAGTACAGGAATTATTAAATTACATCCACCATGGATTGTAGAAAAACGTACAGAAATAATATGAAAAAAACTTCGTTTTCTTAAAGAGTTAAAGAGGCTGCGTCCCAAAGTCGAACCTTAAAACGTACAGGAATTAGGAGAGGCAGTTGGGGGCTGCCGCCCCCCAAACCCCCCGCTTTTAAAGACTCTTTTGTACAGGTTTTTTGTTTTGTTAATTAAAAGAGGGCCTTTCCGAAGCCAAGAGCGGGGGGTTAGGGGGGCGGCAGCCCCCCACAACAAAAAACCTGTACAAAAGAGTCTTTAAAAGCGGGGGGTTTGGGGGGCGGCAGCCCCCCAATTGCCTCTCCTAATTCCTGTACGTTTTAAGGTTCGACTTCGGGACGCAGCCTCTTTAACTCTTTAAGAAAACGAAGTTTTTTTCATATTATCACAGAAAAAATCACGTAACGCCTACGTTTACATCTTGATTGGTGGGCCTTGAAGGTCTTCCCTGGCCCCCGTAGGTTTAAGTAATTAAAGAAAAGACACTCCCTATTATGTAACAACCCACATGTGTGCCGTCGTTGCGTAACACTCGTGTGTGAGCCATCATTACGTAACGCCCACTTGCGCGTCGTCCTATGTTACAACGGTGGATCCCCCACTTGACCATGACAAGTCAACACTCCCTATTATGTAGGGTTCCTCACTTGACTAGTAGACCTTAAGACCTAACAAGTCACGCAAGATTAAAAAATAGGTTTACTATACCTCTACATCCTCGCTTAACTAGCGGACTTAGAGATCTAACAAGTCACGCAAGAGTAACAAACATGTGTACTATATCTCTACGTAACAAACTGGTGTACTATAGAATTACACAACAAACAAGTCTGTTATATTATTGCGTTGAACTCATGTGTGCGTAATAATGTCTTGGGTTAGTAGTTCCAATTGTATACCCCCTGTTGATGTCATGAAATCCAAAGGGCCGTTACAACTGACGATTTCTGAAACTTACTAAGGGGTATTTTACGGGAGGGGTCCTTGCCAACCTCTAGTTAAGGAGTGTGGGATATAAATTTCAAAATGACACCTGTTGCACTTCAGAGCTTTTCCGAATAAGAAGTGCCAACAAAAGTGTTGTTTTCAGCGCTATATCACACTTATGGATGGTAAAACTGATAAAATGCACGTAGATATGAGGAATAGCTTTCAAATGAGCCATTAAACATGACCATTAAAAGTGCTGCCAGCCCACTAGCCCCAGCTTTTCCACACGAGACATGACACAAAAAGTACGTTTTAGTGTTATTTGGAACTTGCAGATGGTTTAATTTATAGTTAGAACGTAGATATCAGTAATATCTTTTATATGAGCTATAGAAGAATCTGTCTACAATGTCCTGGTAGCCCACTAGCGCCACCCCTTGCGAAATGGCGCAAAAATTACCATTTTGGTGCCATGTGGCACTTGCAGATGGCAGAATTTATAAAAAGCACGTAGCTATAAGAAATAGCTTTTGAATGAGCCATTAAGCATCTCTCTACAATGTTGTGGTAACCTGCTAGGCCTGAAAGAAAAAAAAAAAAAAAAAAAAACGAGAGACAGGTCAGTGTGACCCGTGTAAAAAAGTGATTTTCCTTATTTTTCAAGGAGGGTGACTGCGATTTCCCTGAATAAGGTTTTCGGCCATGGTGATACACTTTTAAGTTTGATCTGACGCCATTTCCGAGGTTTTTCAGGCTTTTATTCGAAATCACCATAAATTTCTTTTCGTGATAGACTTTTACTTTTAAGACGAATCGAAATAAAAATTACCATTCCTGAATCTGTGTCAAATGGCAATTTTTTTTTTCAATTGGCAGTTTTTTTTTATAATGTGTTTTATACTTTAAGTTACAATGGGCTGTGGTTCGCTCTTCACTAGGTTGCAGCTACTGCTGCAACCAAGATGGGTATTTGTCCCTACCTCATCTACCCTGGTGTTTCCCTCGATCCAGGGTTGCCACCCGATGGAGAAAAAAAATGCTAGATTCTTGAAAGGATCACTAAATTAGCACATAAATCATTAGAATTATAATACTTTTTATCATTGAAATTAATATTTCTTTTGTTTCTTTGCCACGTTCTATACTGGCGCACATATTAGAAGGGGGTAGAATTACCCCCTCCCCTCCTAGATGTAGGGGCGTAATTTGCTATGGGGGAGAGGGGGCAGCTGCTCCCTCCAGACCTAAGTTTGTCCCCTCCCTACGACCTCAATTTGCGCCCTCCCTCCACCTGGACTTTAGTTTCTGCGAAAAATCTTAATCAAAACTAACATAGGTCCTTATAATTCAAGTATCCAGAGGAACAGGTCCGTTTTCTTTAGTATATTTTTGCCTTTATGGTAATATATGGATCGTTTTTCAGTTTTAAATGTAATTTTCACTTGATTTGGGAAAATTGGCTCCAACTTTGCCCCCCCCCTCAGGATTTTGTCAAAATTACGCCACTGCCTGGGTGCATATAAATTTCTTTAGATTGACGTTTTGTTTTTTCTCAAGCGAAAATTACCCTTGAAATTTTGAAAAATACCTTTTTGCATCTTTCTGCGTACGCTGCCACTGAAATTCCTTGAAAACAAAGAATAATACCCCGAAATGAAACATTGAAAATATATATTGACATATAAATAATAAATAAATTAAACCACCTTCACCAATTCAGTGCTCATTGACTTATTCTTCAATGTTCAGTGATTTATTCTTCATGCTCCAAAACACGAGTAATCAAAACTGGCGATCCTTTTTTTTTGAAACTCGAATATATACCGAAGTTCATTGATTTATATCAGTGGTTCCCAGCTTAGGGTGCAGGCCCCACTGGTGGGCATGGCAAAAAATTTTGGTGGGCCATGGACAAAGACGTGTACCCATTTCTGGCTATAGTTTAGAGCCTTAATTTGAAAAAAAAGATTTTTCATGTGATTGACGTCACATTCATATGGATATAAAGAGCAGAAGAAATAGTATTATAATCCTGATAGTATTGTAACCCTCATGCATTGTATAATAAGGCTATTAATATTTTTCATCAGCATAAAATATGCCTAAAGGATGACCTTTTAAGCTTCGTTTAGGTGACCACGTGTAAAATTTTGAATAAGAAAATTTAAATACCACGAGTGGGCATCAAGATTTTAGAAATTCCTTGGTAGGGCATGGCCCAAAATCTATTGGGAACCATTGATTAACTTCTAAGACGCTCACAGTTGTTTTCAAGAATTGTATCTGTGGTAGCAAATTTTTCTTTATCAAGCTACATAATTTATGCTTGATACCATGGAAAATCTTATCGTTTCCAACTTATTTTTGCTCTCAGTTTCCGGTTTCCGGCATGGACCTATGAAATAGATTGAAAATATAAATATTTTTGACTCATGTCCTGGGAAAGAGAATTATGTGCCTGTGTGTGTAGTCTACAGTGCATTAATTATTTTTACATTGAAAGGAATTGAGATATTTCTGTTTTCAGATTGTCACAATCTGACAGTACAGAACGAAGCATCATTTTATTCGCCTAACGAACTCTGAAAGTTTTGCCAATTGGCAGTTAGAAATATCGTATTGCCAAATTGATCTACATGGATTGTAATATCGTAGTAACCTCAGCCGAAAATAATTTTTTTTTCATAAAAAAATAATTCAAAAAGGTTTCCTTATATCGAGATTTAATGATAAATGGAAAAGATGAAACCCCCGGAACATTTGAAGAATTTGGAAAAAAGAATATCATGCTGCTTTGTCACTAAATATTGAAGCTACGGTGGGGTAAGATTTATACTAAAATGAACTATAATAATTAAAAGAAAAAGAGGCTACTAAATTAAATGTGGCAATATCTAGCATAAAAACGTTATAAAACGAAAATACGAACAGATGTGGTAAGAGAAAAAAATTAATACCTCGCGTCCTAATCGGCTAAATCGAGTTATTAAAAAAAAATGGAACTGAAAAAAATTAAACTGAATTGTAAAACACTGAAACGAACTTTCTCCTGGAAAGTTATGAACACGTGATCTCCACCCATTTGTTTTAGTTATTACGATATTCCTAATTTTTAACCCGTTACCAATAAATTTTAATTAGCCCCTTCTTTAAAACAAAGATGAAAATTATGAAAACAAGAACGGGTCTGTGAAGAGTAGGAAAGAAAAAGAAGAATAACTACACGAACATTTTGCTTGTATCAAAGAAGGCGTTCTTAGTATGGAGTCAAAACAACCCTATTTTAAGATTTTTTTTTTGAATGAGACAACCCGTTATTTTTGAGATTATCTTCTTCGTTGTGTCAAATTAGGCCAGTACTGCTTTATATTTTTTATTATCCTTTAAATCAAACAGTTCGCAGTAATGTAAGTAAGGAGTAACTTGGCCAAATAGTAACTAGAACTCTAAAAAAGGAATTTTGAATATAATAAATACATAACATTGACTTTTTCTGCTCGTTCCAAATATATAAAATTTACAAAATTTTACGCTACCCTTCAAAAGGTACAATCCTGGGAAATTCGTCATGTTTCCGAAAAAAGGGGGAAACACTCCCAAAAAATGTAAGCAATATTGATGAAAATCACACCATCAGATTCAACATGTCATAAAATCTTTCTGTAGAGCTTTCAAGCATCCATCTGCAAAAATGTGGAATTTTTTCCAGAAGGAAGATTGCGGATGCGTGTTTATTTGTTTTTTTCTCTCCATGGGTGATCGTATTGAACGAATGGTCCTAGAAAATCAAGAAATTACTCATTCGAACGAACATCAAAAGTTCTAGGGCCCACGCCTCCTTACTTTTCTTGATTTGATCCCACGCCTCCTTTTTCCCAAAAGACATAAGATCAAAATTTTGAGATGGCCATTTCATTCTGTATATTTGAAAAGTCTAAGACCTTTAACCCTGTAGTCCCTGGAAATATGGCAGTAAGTTACACAGTTTCCCTATTGTTCACAGGTTGTATTTGTTATTGGGAAACAAACAAATTTTTCGGGGGGGATTTTCCTGGGGGGTGATTTTACATGGTGAGGAAAGTCTCTGGTAGAAATTTTCTAGGGGCAGTTTTTGCACAGGGGGGAGGATTTCATGGTATGATTTGAAAAACGGTCAGAAATTAAGGAGAGAAAAGTTTTCTTTCAACTAAAATTAAGGAGTGACATTAAAACTTAAACGAATAGAAATTATTCTGCATATAATTGGGACTACCCCTTTCCTCGATCATCGCCCTTTTACGCTGAAGTTCGAATATTTGTCACAATCCTATAAGAAAGACTACGCAAGTAAAAGGGCCATTGAATTTGAATGAGAAATATTAAAAAAACAAACTCGAAGACTTTGAAGAGTGAGAGTAGATGAAGGGACAGCCTGCCTCATATGCGGAATAGTTTCTCTTCGCTTTAAGATTCAATATTGCTCCTTGCTTTCAGTTGAAAAAACTTATTATTTACTGAAATTTTTCTTATGTAGCTTTGATAATTTCAGTTTGTTTACATTGTCAATTAAAATTTAAACGAAAAATGAAACCATTCATTATAAGTGTTGAGGATTTAGAACGGTATCTCTCAATGGAATGGCTTGGCGAGACGAAAAATATACAAGAGGCTCTTTTGTGTTTATTCAACCAGGAGTTTGAATTGGTGAAATGTGTTTTTAGTTTTCGACCGATGCCAGGAAATAGGATCAGTCTTATGGGCGGCTCACTTTTGTTCGGACGGAGAAATGTTGAAATTCCAATTAGCAATTTAAATGCCATTTAAAATGTCGGTCGTAACTGCTATAATTGTAATGGCTCTTTCACACTACGCCGTTGAACTTTTCACACTAGAAAACGTTTATATTGTATAATCATACGGGGCCAATTTTGGCAGCAATATAGGCAGTGCTAAGCAGATCGAGAGGCTGCGTAAGTTTTAGTTACGTTATGAAAAAGTCAGTATAGCAACCCGACTCGTATCCAGGATTTTTTCTAGGGGGAGGACAACAAAAACTTGAATTTGTTTAAATTTATTTTTGTTTCTTTTTAAGAGTCGGAAAAACATTTTTGTTCGGGGGACAATTTTTTTGGGGGGGAGGGGGGGGGGGGCTCAAATAAACTTTATTAATATCAAATAATCAATACATTATCTCTTTTAACACCCCATAGAAGGCTCCATGACCTGTGAACGTAGGGAAAAACATACAGTCATATCTATCAAGACCAATAATACAAGGTAAGGGAAACAAACAGAGAGGAAAAAAAATAAGAAAAAAGAATAAGAGCTAAGAGCTTATAATGATACTTGTGACGAGGTCAGAAGAGCCAAGAGCCAAGAGCTCATTTGGTATGAGCTCAGGCGAAATTCTAAGAATCAATAGATTTGTTTAAAAGGAAAATCAGAGGCTTAATAACGGTCGGGATTTAAAATAAGAGCTCTAAGACACCAGGTCCTTCTAAATTTCAAAATTCATAGAGATCCGATCACCAACTCGTAAGTTAAAAATACCTCATTTTTTCTAATTTTTCCTCTCCTTTCAGACCCTCCCCCCAGATTATCGAATCGTAGAAAACGACTTTATCAAGTCAATTTGTGCAGGTCCCTGATACGCCTACCAATTTCCATTGTCTTAGCTCGTCCAGAAGCACCGAACTCGCCAAAGCACTGGACCCCCCTAAGTCCCCTAAAGAGAACAGATCCAGTCCGGTTACGTCAATCACGTATCTACGACATTCGCTTATTCTACCTACCAACTTTCACCCCGATCTCTCCACTCTAAGTGTTTCCCAAGATTTCCGGTTTCCCCCTCCAACTCCTCCCACTCTCACCAGATCTGATTGGTATTTAAAATAAGAGCTCTGAGACATGAGTTCCTTCTAAATATCAAATTTCATTAAGATCTGGTAACCCGTTCATAAGCTAAAAATACCTCAATTTTTCTAATTTTTCCGAATTAGGCCCCCCCCAAACTCCCCCAAAGAGAGCGGATCCGGTCCGGTTATGTCAATCACGTATCTAGGACTTGTGCTTATTTTTTCCGCTCTCTTTTTGGGGTAGTTGGGGTGGGGGTTATTTCTGAAAAATTAGAAAAAATGAGGTATTTTTAACTTTCGAACATGTGATCGGATCTCAATGAAATTTGATATTTACAAACATATCGCGTCTCAGAGCTATTATTTAGAACCCGACCGGATCTGGTGACAGGGGGAAACCTAAAACTTGGAAAACACTTAGAGTGGAGGGATCGGGATGAAACTTGGTGGAAAAAATAAGCACAAGTCCTAGATACATGATTGACATAACCGGAACGGATCCGCTCTCTTTGGGGTAGTTGGGGGAGGGGTTAATTCTGAAAAATTAGAAAAAATGAGGTATTTTTAACTTACGAACGGGTAATCGGATCTCAATGAAATTTGATATTTAGAAGGATATCATGTCTCAAAGCTCTTATTTTAAATCCTGACCGGATCTGGTGACATTGGGGGAAGTTTGGGGTGGGGGAACCTAAAATCATGGAAAACGCTTAGATTGGAGGGATCGGGATGAAACTTAGTGGGAAAAATAAGCAGAAGTCTTACATACGTGATTTACATAATTAGAACGGATCCGCTCTATTGGGGGGGGGGGGGGGTAATTCTGAAAAATAAGAAAAAATTATGTATTTTTAACTTACGAAGGAGTGATCGGATCTTCATGAAACTTCATATTTAGAAGGACCTCGTAACTCAGATCTCGTGTTTTCAATCTCAACCAGATCAAGCGTAATTGGGGGGGCAGTTGGGGGGGGGGCCGGAAATCTTAGAAAATACTTAAAGCGGTCAGATCAGGATGAAACTGGATGGGAAGAATAGAAACCTGTCTAAGATACGTGACTGACATAACCGGACCGGATCTGCTCTCTTTGGTGGAATTGGGGGGGGGGGTAATTTTGAAAATTGAGGTATTTGTAACTTACGAAAGGGTGACCAGATCTTAATGAAATTTGATATTTAGAAGGATCTTGTGCTTTGAAGTTCTAATTTTAAATTCTGACCAGATCCTGTGACATTGGGGGGAGTTGGAGGGGGAAACCGGAATTCTTGGAAAACGTGAAAATTGGGGTATTTTTATCTTACGAATAGATGATCGGATCTTAATGAATTTTGATTTTTAGAAGGAATTCATGTCTCAGAGCTCTTATTTCAAATCTTGACCAGATCTTTTGACATTGGGGGGGGGGGAGTTGGAGGGCGAAATCTTGGAAAAACACTTGGAGTGGAGGAATCGGGATGAAGCTTGGTGGATAGAATAAACAAATGTCCTTGATACGTGATTGACAGAATCGTACTGGATTCGCTCTCTTTGGGGGAGTTGGGGGGAGGGGTTCAGTGATTTAGCGGGTTTGGTGCTTCTGGACGTGCTAGGACGATTAAAATTGGTAGGCGTGTCAGGGAGCTGTACAATTTGACTTGATAAAGTCGTTTTCCCGGATTCGACCATCTGGGGGGCTAAAGGGAGAGGAAAAATTAGAAAAAAATAGGTATCTATAACTTACGAGTGGGTGATCGGATCTTAATGAATTTTGATATTTAGAAGGACATCGTGACTCAGAGCTCTTGTTTTAAATCCTGACCGGTATTAAGCCTCTTATTTTCCTTTTTAAATCAATCTTTTGATTCATAGAATTTTGTTAGAGCTCATACCATATGATCTCTTGGCTCTTAGCTCTTCTCGCCTCGTCACAAGTGCCATATGAGCTCTTAGCTCTAGTTTTTCCGAATTAACTGTCCCCCCCACCTCCACCCCCCCTGCGCAGATGGTCGAATCGAGGAAACTACTATTTCTAATTTAATCTGGTCTGGTCCCTGACACGCCCGCCAAATTTCATCATCCTAGCTTATCTGGAAGTGCCCAGACTAGCAAAACAGGGACAGACGGACCGACAGAATTTGCGATCTCTATATGTAACTTGGTAAATACCAAGTGCCATAAAAACAGAAAAGTGCAAATAATTTTATCAAGCCTTTTTTTATTATATACACTCAATTGAACGGGTGAGCTATAGCCTATACATTACTATTATTACTTATATATAAAAAAAAGAAGAACAAGAAGAAGAATTAACCCAAATGACTTTTCATTACGCTTGTGAAGACTCTTTAACCCCCCCCCCCCTGCTGAATATGACCTTGATAGCATCTACAAATTTCTGGATGAGCAATTAATAAATTTCGAAAAAAAATTAGTCAACTTTTCCAAAAAAGCCTTTCATGCTCGATCCGAGTGTGAATTTTGGATATTCATTCCACATTTTTAATTTTTGAACTGTTAGCCCGTTATTTTTGATGATAATTATAATGGTTTTGTGAATTTTATGCTGTTTTAATGCTGAAGAACTCATTGAAGTATTGACGGTAAAACTTTGGTATCGGTTTCGTGATTGAGACTCATTTCACAATCATTATTCTTTGATTTGTCAAGTAACTATATACTTGATCCGTCAAGTTTCAGTGTCTATGCATGCATCAACAGCTGAACGGAAAACTAGCTTTTATTCTCAGTAACCGTAACTTTTGTTAGGAAAAAGTGACTTACACACAGAAGAAGGATTTGCTATTTACACATTTCTAGCAAAGTTTGAGATCTTGGTCTTGACCCAAGGCCAAACGAGACCAATCCGGTCAAATTGAGAAAAGACTTGTGAACCTAATTAGAGTAAGACCGAAAAAGATTGTCTTTGGGAATGCCGAAGCTGGCATAACTTTTTCTGAGTTGCTTCAAAATTTCACTTCTTTATGATAGTCTATCATCCTATGGCATCACTAAGGCAGATAGCTAGAGAACATCCTAGTTGTACTTGACTATGTAATTATAGTGTAAATGGAAGCTTTTTTTCTTTACCCTATTTACTGATGCATATATTGTCACCTAAAGCGCTAAAAGTCACTTGGCAAATCAAGAAAATATTATTTGAAACGGGTGTAAGTTATGTTAACTATACCGATTGTTCACCCTTGAACTCCCCCTGCTACTGGTTATTTTTGTAAAGGTTTCAGATCGTCTCTTTCTTAATCAGGGGCACCATTGGAAGGGGGTTTGATTCCACCATTAGAAGATTTGTGAAGCGTGTTCCAAAAGCCGAACATTTTTCTAGGAATGAGTTGAAAACAGGGTCTCTTCGATCTCTTCCGTCTTCAACTAAAGTTTTTGGTTCTCTGACTTAACCAGATAAATCTTAGTCTATGTATACTTCATTATCACATTTTGATTTTTCAGTAAGCCTTGTAATGAAGATGCGAAACAGTATTTGGAAATATGAACGCGTGCCGATACTTACGTACCGATATACCGATACTCACTGCTTTTCCTCTCGGATTTGCTTCTGCGTCTGTCCGGGAAAAATGACAATGAGTAAAGTTTTTTTCTATCTGATCCTTGTTCCGTCTCCCCAGTTTTTATAATCTTTCCAAAATATAGGTTTGAATTTTTGTCATTTGGGAAACTTATACTGGAGTAAAATTATACATACATGTGATTGTTAAAATTCATGTAGAACCAAATTCACATGATTGAGTGTGTCTATGCCAGATAAAGTTATTCATTTCCTGGGCAATAGAAATTCCTTGCATTTATCCTTTATCTCGTTTTTACCTGGAATTTTTCTGATTGAATTAGTTGATTGGAAAAATGTGAGATCATATATAGCAGAGAACGTTTGGATAATAAATTGGATATTGAGTTACATTCTTTTACAGTAAAGGGAATTGGCCGTGATGATTAAAATTACGACGTGCGCCATTTTCGTAACTTTTCAGGGGTGCCAAAAAACAGAAAAACGTTTGTCGGTCCTGGTCGCTCTGAGGGATGAAACTAATGGAGATAAAGGGAACACATTTTAACTCAAAGTTTATGCTCTTTTCAGCGGTATATATTAAATTTAAATTTTCCCATCGAATTCAAAATTATTTTATTTTATGATGGATATTTCATTTTTCTATTTATAATTTCTATCCTCTTCTGTCAAAAGAATTCTGAGCGAATTCAGAATTAATATATTTGTGGTGTGTGTCTCCTTTCGTAACAAAAAATAAGACGTAGCCATTATGGATCCATAAAATAATCCTCTTCTGTTAAAACTGGCGTATGTCTCTTTATCTTCGTAACGGTGCAAGATAGGACAATTCTGACTGCACTATTCGATTCCTCGTCCTGAATTAACTCATGACGCATATATCATTTATTTGTGACCAAAATGGCATATGTCGTACTTTTAATTATCACAGCCGAAATGTAGCTATTTGGGAAATATAACGGATTTATCTTTTAATATAAGAGGAACAAAACTTGACAAAACCCTGCTCAATTTGAATAATGAATTAAAACTTGGCAACCATGTCTGTAGATTAGGTCATCCACAAAGAACGGCAGAAGGGGGAATGACTGATTACACTTTTCTGGATATGGTAGTTGATATTCAAGTATTTTATTATTTATATGGGATTCCAAAATTTCTAATGGATTTTTTTTTTTTTAACTTCAGAACAAAAACTTCAAAAGCCATAAATGCAAAAACGGTGAGAAGGTCTAGTAGAAAAACTGTTGCTTTGCGAAAAATTGCTAATTAATTTAATTTTGATTAATTTAATTTAATTAAATTAATTAATTTAATTAATTTAATTTGAGTGCTAGAACACTCAAATTTTGTGACGTGTGAAAACAAAGAAAGGAAATAATAAATGAAAAGAGAAAAATCAAATATATGAAAAACAAGCAAATATTTCGGCAAGGACCTCCGCCAAGTCGTCCTCAGTGCTAAAAAAAAATAAGAAAGAGGAAAAAGAAACAAAGAAGAAACAAGAACAAAATCTAACCTTCTTAAGTGAACTGTACGAGAGGAAAAAAGACAGGAAAAAAAAGTGTCTATCAGTATCTGTTCCTGATAAGTTTGACTTGTACGATTTGATTTCTGTTAGTTTTAGGCTTTCATATTGTAGTTTCTTCTTCAAAAACTTGCTTTGGAAAAAAGATCTGCAATTTTCAGAAGATCTATTCCATTAGTAGCTCGTAAACCCACTCCCCAGGCCAAAAACAGCTTTTTGGCAGAAAACAGATGATGGTAGAAAGGAAAAATCGTAAAGCAACAATACAGTCTAATGCCGTCTGTCCAGAATCCTTTGCTAGCCACAGTTGTGTTTTCATTCACCGGCTTTGAAGTGTACTTTGAGCAGATTTGACAAAATCGTTGTCAGGTTCTCCGCGTTCAACCCAACCAAATCTAAAGCGTTTTCATCTTACGAGTTCCAAGCCTGTTAGACACTGCTTCTTCAAAATTGTAGTGCGCTAGAATAACATGGTTGAACACGGGTTCTTGGAATACATTCGCCGTGTTGAACACCACACTCAAAACGATAATCTGCACAATCCATGTCGAACTCCCTGTTTAACCTGGCCTGAAATCAAGGTTCAGAATACATTTTGCCCAATAAAAATTTATGGGAGTGAATGGAGGTTCATAATGCATTTGAAAGATGAGTTTCTCTTGCAGGTTAAATAGTGTTTAAAATAAGTTAAAGCTTCTTATTTTTGCACAAGTAAAAAACGTACCGTGCACATTTTTTTCAAATAGGTTATCAAAGATGTTTCCTTTCTTTAGGCTGTTAATTTATGCCTTATAGAATATTTTGTTATTGTCAGAATTCATGCTCCTCGATGCAAAATTGTCTGAATGGACGAATATTTGGTGAACTCAGGTTTCATAATATGGTTGAAAGATTCGTTTCTCATGCGGAAAAAACTGTGTTTAATTCTAAGTTACGCACTAGTAAAAATTTACAATGGATATTCTTTTTTACATATGAAGTGAAAGTAATCATCTTTTACCTTTTTTTAGAAATTTTCTGGGAAGTTTTAACGAGTTTAATTTTCACTAAGTTCGAATTCCAGTTCCAGTGCATACCAGTTCGATGTTGTCATAATTTATATCTCGCGGTAAATTTCGGAATGAACGAATGCTCAGTATACTTCTGTTTCGTAACAAAGGTGAAACATCCGTTTTTCCAGCTGTTGAAACTCTGTTTAAAATAAATATAAGCTTTCCATTTATAGACTAATAAAAATATTCCATTGGCAATATTTTTTAAATGTGTACTTAAAGGATTCTTCTTTGTTTTGAAAATTTTGCAGGAATTTTCACATAATTTCATGTTCAATCCTAAAACCACAGTGATGTTAGTTGGTCATTTTCAGTCATGATAATTTGCTATTTTTGTCTAGTCTTAGCTTTTATATATATTTCTATTTAAGCCAATATTTATCAACTTGATTTTTGGCAGGCCACGGTTATTGATTTGTCTCGTAAGAAGGTAGAACTTAGCCGTCGATCAGTGGAACAGCGAAAGAATCTTTCCTATTTAAACGAAAGAATACAAACGTACGAAGACGAAGTATCTAAGATTGATAAGAACTCTCAAGAATTCGAAGAAGTTCATCATGAAGTTGTTTCTGAGCGGTTGAGATTACAAAACACATTAGACAGCCTCTTGTCTGAGGTAATACTTTTTTCTATTTCTATTTTAGCTGAAATGACTCATTTGTTCTAAATAACAGAAAATTAAGATCACTGAACATTTATTGCCAGACTTCTAGAATAACTGTAATAAAAGAAGTTCATACCGTGAAGGGATCAGATAGCGGGTAATAAGTTACCTGATACTCGAAGAATATAAACAAGTTAGTAGATTTTTAGAGTTGTTGCCAGAACTTAGAAAAGAAGTTTAATGATCTACAGCAATTCTAGTAGAGTACTCGGACCTTAACACGATATACATCCTCAAAGGAGGGCCCCCAAGGATGGGGGGGAAGCATTAGAAGCATCTGATCCAATTATTACGGATTGTGGTGCCATAATGGCGAATCGAGTAACTTAAACAAATGGGTTCAGGAATGTATAATGGGTATTTAGCTTTCTAGATAAAGGTGATGGGGTTGAATTGATCCGTAACTGTTTTTATGTGTATGACTCCCCTGTAATCGGGCCTTGTGCAAAATTATTGCTTATCGGGTTACTTTTCGTTGGAGCAATTTGGAAATGAGTAACTTGGTGCTTCTAATGTTACTTTAATTGTGAATAACTTAGTGCTACCAGTTATTCCCAATTGGTTTTAGTTCGATTCTAATTTAGTTTTTTTTTTATTTCATTATAAGCAGTATCCATGTATGCATTTTAAGCGGTGCCCTATCCCGTTCTGTTTTCTTCCTTATAGTTTAAAAAACAGCACTATTGTTAACTATGGCTATAGATGGTTGCATGTTTTCTTTTTCAGCAACATTTTTAGCTTGTAAACAGTTTTCTACTGATTTTATGACATTTTTTTGATGTAGGAATCGAAAGTGAGACCCACTATTTCCTATGGTAAGAGAACGACACGTTACTTGACTGAGCTAACAAGTCATTGATGAAATTATGTTCTTAGAAATACATTCTAGGCAATTAAAGTATTGTTTCTGGGACGCTGGCCAACTCGTGTTAAGTGTCATTACATCGTAATAAGCTATTGTGCGAATCGATTTCTTTCCGCAGATCGCAAATCAATTTGTTTCCGGGCACCTTTTTTAGCATCATTACAAGAATATGCATACCACAGTGATTTGAGATGCTTTCTGGACAGCCATGTTCTTTTGATGGTTAATGAAACTTGTTTCAATCTCCAAAAATTGTAATGACTAAAACTGGGCAGGTATTATTTTTGTGACGTTATGGTCCTGAGCACATCGGTTTTCCATTACCGGGCTTCTGCATGATTTTGTATTCCCATCTAAGACCCCATGTCCCCCCTCCAGGGCCCTGAGCCCTCCTCTGGGGCCACAATAACCCTCCTCCCACCAATTTTATTGAACTTTGATTTTTTACATAATTTTTTGGGACTTCCAATTATTTTGCAACTTGTAATTTTTTTTACTTTTTCCAAAAAAAGGATGCATATTCTTGGAATGATGTCAAAAAAAGGTGTTAGCAACTCCAATAATATATCGGAGTATCGGCTGCAAAGGTATCCGTGTCTCAGAAAACCAGATATAAGGGCTGTCACAGGATGTGTTATATTGTTTCACATACAACATGAATAATTACGCCATACCGGATAACGCATTATTCTTGAAATCCTTGGAAATATATCAGGAAATTCTCAGTGTCAAAAAGTCCAAAAATTATATGTTCCTGAATAATTAGTTGTCCCAAGAAAATTTTATATCCCAAAAAAAATTGGGGAGGGGTTGCATAGGGGCCCTAGAGGGGATATGGGCTCCTGGGTAGGAATGTTGGGACCCAATCTCGTGCAGAAGCCCGGTAATGGAAAACCGATATGCTCAGGACTATTACATCACAAAAATGATACCTACCCAGCAGTGTTGGGAAATACTTAAGTAATTACTTAAGTAAAAATTCTGAGTACTTGTACTCTACTTAAGTAAAAAATCTCTAAAGTACTTAATACTCATACTTAAGTAAAGAATTGAAGTACTTAAGGGTATTTAAGCACTCAAGTACTTTCTTCTTGGTACAGAAAAATTATACCAGCATAATGCAGGGCTGATGCGACGAATTGAACTGCCTATATGTTGGTGGATGAGTGGATTTTAGTCTTTGAGAACAGCGGCTCCCAGTCTGGTGCAAAATCTAAAAAAAGGACACTATCATGGTGGAACTACCATATATATTGAACGGAAAGTTTTTTGACGGATGAAGGATGGTGCAGTATCTATAGTGATCCCCTCATATAAGATTTGTGGATTATCGGCAGGGGGTTTCGGTTACAAATTTTAATTTTAATTAATGAAAACTTTTGCTTTTTTTCTTTCCTCGGCTGCCTAGTCTAGGGTAATACCATTTTACTGACTATCTGGGCATTTTTATTGGTAAAACTACCTGAGCTTGTGAAAAAGCCTAGACAGACAAACCCAAGACACAAGCACAGACAGTTCAGTTTTTGTTAGCCCAACTGTCTTAGCTTATAATTGGGTTCACTTGCATAACATTCAAGCCAGATAAGAGGCCGTTGTAGGCTTTGGACGCTTATTCCCCTTGCAATTTCAGTCAACTCACTGTTCAACTAACATTAAATTAACTTTTTATTAGTACAAAAGTCTAAGTTTATAAATTGAATCAATTGCCTTGCCTGAAACTCAATGCAGAATGGCCTCATTCTGATTTTAGACGATTGTTTGCCTCTCATTCTTCTCATTGTTGTTGGTTTTTGAAAAAAAATGGAATAGTTGTGGGCATCAAGTCATGGCTAATTGTAGAAAAGGCCAAGACACATAGTCGAACTATGTTGTCACTAGAGTGAGAAGCAAACCTGGTATTAATCCCCCTCCCCCTCATTAGGATTGTATAAAAATGTTGTTAGTTCATTTGTTAATAGATGTGTCTATCTATTATCCGTCCATGCGTCATTGCTAGGGCAGTAGAACCAGGGTAGATTGTCAAAAATCTAAAATAGTGATAGAGCCTATAGTTTTCCAAGTGTTTGGTTAACCAAAGACTTGAAAAACTTAGTGTCTGGAGATGAATACTTTGATCTTAGTGATAAAGAAACAACTCATGATAATTTTGGTAACCGTGGTCGTGAAACCAATTCTGTGAAGGTGGAGGTATTATCATATTTGAATGAGAGGCGAAAGGAACTATATATGCTCAAAGTGTACCCAAGGGTGATGAAAGTTTTCAGGAAGTACAACTGTGTCATTCCTTTGTCTGCATCCGCAGAACGAATTGTTTCGGTAGGTGGTGGAATTTTTACTCCAAAAAGAAATATGCTTGGAGATGGTATGTTTGAAAAGCTTCTGCTGTTGAAAGGAGCAACTAAGAAATTAAGTTAAGGTATGATGAAGCTGTAATGAATGAACCTTGTAAATTCTTTTCTTTTTATATCTTAACTGAAGTAAAATTCGATTTTTCACGAAACCAATTAATTTTTTTCATGAAAACTATCGTTTTTTCTGAAAAGCGGTCGATTTCTCGGCAGAACCTTGCTTATCTTGTCTACTTGGAAAGGAAATGGATATTAAAGAAGTGTTTTGTGTGTTATCTACTGTAAGTAAAACATTGGTACTTGAGTAAAATACTGAATATTGAAGTAAAATCGAAATACTTGAGTACTTAAGTACTGAAGTACTTTTTCAAAAGTACTTATTACTTAAGTAGATTTTTAGAGAAGTACTTAATACGTGTACTTAAGTAAAAATTTCGCTGATTCCTTGGTACTTTTACTTAAGTAAAAAAAGAAGTACTTGGCACAACACTGCCACCCAGTTGTAGTCATTACAGTTTTTGGAGAATAGTTAAATGTTCCTAAATAATTCGAAGTCCCAAGAAAAAATGGGGAGGGGGGCTCATTGGGGCCCTGGAGGTGGGCTCGGGGCCCTTGAGGGGGACTCGGGTCGAAAATGTTACCTTGGTTATGTAGATGACAGCTTTGATGAAGTCGCCGTTACTCCTTATTACTGCTCTTAAACCACTAAGGAAGAAAAGAGTAGGAGATAGGGTACCACTTAAACTGTATACAAGGATACTACTATTACTTCTGATTATTTTAATTCATTTAATTATAATTTTGTTATAAGGCCAAAACTGGTTAAAACTTGTGCTCTTATATCACTCTACCCTTGCTCCCACAAGTAGAGAAGGGGGAAGAATCCTATTCCCTGCAGTGTTTCGAACCCTCTAAGCTATTGTTAGAAAAAATGCTTGTCAATATTGTGCACAAAAATATAGTGATTAAAAACTTAAGAACTGGAAAGTAGAAAAACTAATAGTAAAATAGTCTTTATTTTACAAAAGAAAAATAAAAAACAGGGGAAATACTGCCTATTTTGTTTATCCTACTGCAAAAACGGACTATAAATGAGGGAATACGCTTGGATGATTATCCAGCACCAAGGAAAAACTGCCAAAAATGAACACAGTCTCCACAGAGCAGTCGAGGATGCGCAAGGTCGTGATCAGCAATTGGAAATTTCGAAAACAAGAAATATATAGCACCTATACACAAGAACTTTTTATTGAAAGTGAGAACATATTTCCCTTCTTCCTTTCTATTCTCCCTAAAATAGGAGCCAAAATTATAGTTGTTTTCGGTGTTTTTATGGCACTTTGTATTAACCAAGTGACATATTGTGATCGGAAATTCTGTCGGTCTGTCGGTGGTTTTGTATTAACCAAGTGACATATTGCGATCGGAAATTCTGTCGGTCTGTCGGTGGTCCTGGTTTTGCTAGTTTAGGCACTTCCAGTTAAGCTAGGACGATGAAATTTGGCAGGCGTATCAGGGACCAGACCAGATTAAACTAGAAATAGTTGTTTCCCCGATTCGACCATCTGGGGGATGGGAGTGGGGGACGGTTAAATTGGAAAAATAGAAAAAGTGAGGTATTTTTAGCTTACGAACGGGTGATAGGATCTTAATGTTGAAGGATATCGTGTCTCAGAGCTCTTATCTTAAATCTTGACTGGATCTGGTGACATTAGGGGGGGGGAGTTGGAGGGAAAACATAAAACCTTGGAAAACGCTTAGAGTGGAGGGATCGGGATGAAACTTGGTTGAAAAACTAAGCACAAGTCCTAGATATGTAATTGACATAACCGGAACGGATCTGCTCTCTTTGGGGGAGTTGGGGAGGGTGGAGGGTTATTTCTGCAAAATTAGAAAAAATGAGGTACTTTTAACTTACGAAGGAGTGATCAGATCTTAGTGAGATTTCTTATTTAGAAGGATCTCGTAACTCAGATCTCTTTTTTTTTTAATCCCGACCGGATCCAGTGTCATTGGGAGGAGTTGGGGGGGACCGGATATCTTGGAAAATGTTTAGAGTGGAAATATCAGAATGAAACTTGGTGAATAGAATAAGCACAAATCCAAGATACGTGACTGACATAATTCACTCTCTTTGGGGAAGTTGGGGGGAGGGGGTTATCTGATCTTAATGAAATTTGGTGTTTAGAAGATCTTGTGCTTCAGAGCTCTCATTTAAAATCCCGACCAGATCCGGTAACGTTGGGGGGAGTTTGAGGGGGAAACCGGAAATCTTGGAAAACGTGAAAATTGAGGAATCTTTATCTTACGAATGGGTGATCGGATCTTAATGAAACTTGATATATAGAAAGATCTTATGTCTCAGATGCTCCATTTTCAATTCGAATTGGATCCGGGGAAATATGGGGTTGGAGGGGGGAACATAAAAATTGGAAACCGGAAATCCTGGAAAACGCTTAGAGTGGAGAAATCGGGATGAAACTTGATGGAAAGAATAAGCACAAGTTCCAGATACGTGATTGACATAATTGAAACGGATACGTTCTCTTTGGGGGAGTTGGGGGGGGTGTTAATTTGGAAAAATTAGAAAAATTGAGGTATTTATAATTTAAGAAGGGGTGACCGGATCTTAATGAAATTTAATATTTAGAAGGAACTCATGTCTTAGAGCTCTTATTTTAAATTCCGACCAGATCTGGCGACATTAGGGGGAGTTGGGGCGGAAACCGAAAATCTTGGACAACGCTTAGAGTGGAGAAATCGGTATGAAACTTGGTGAGTAGAATAAGCAAATGCCTTAGATACGTGATTGATGTAACCGAACTGGATCTGTTCTCTTTGGGGGAACTAGGGGGGTGGGTCTAGTGCTTTGGCGAGTTTGGTGCTTCTGGATGTGTTAGGACGATGAAAATTGGTAGGCGTGTCAGGGAGCCGCACAGATTGACTTGATAAAGTCGTTTTCCCCGATTCGACCTTACGAGTGGGTGATCGGATCTTAATGAATTTTGATATTTAGAAGGACCTCGTGTTTCAGAGCTTTTATTTCAAATCCCAACCGGCATTAAGCCTTTGATTTTCCTTTTAGATCAATCTATTGATTCTTGCTAGAGCTCATGCCATATGAGCTCTTGGCTCCTCCGACCTCGTCACAAGTGCCATATGAGCTCTCAGCTCTTGTTTTCTTAGCCAAATTGATAAGGCTTGTATGCTGTTTTTTTTTTGTTTTTTTTTTTTGTGGTGGTGGTAGATCTCTTGTTCCTATGGCATCAAGTGAAGAGGAGCCGGTACTTGTATGATATAACCCCGAAGACTCAAGTTGTTCATCCATTGACGCATTTTTTTTTTGTTAGAAACTTTCAGCTTAGCGTAAGACAAGACATAGAGAAATGATGGGAATATATGGGAAATATATAAAATGGGCTATATGTTCGCACATTAGGGGGAGGCGGTTTTGGTAAAGTATTTTTTTTAGAGCGTGACGTTTGAAAACAATTCTTACTTCATAATATGCTGAATAATTGCACCTGATACATTATGCATGCAGAACCGCGATACTTTACCCCCCCCCCATAATGGGCAAATATATAGCCCAAAATTGTTGCTAAAGTGTTATATCTTTAGCATACTTAGGTATATTTCATTAGGATTGAGAGTCAGAGAAACAGGTTCTACTTAGATGAAGAATATTAGGTAGGGGCAATATTATACAAGCACCGAGGGGCTATTAGCCTCCTAGATTCCCACCCCCCCTAATATTTTGTAATTTTTTCCACTGAAAAATAACCTTAGTTTGGTATTTTAATAGAGATAATTGAAAAAAAAGATTGCCCTCCCCTCTGTACTTTCAAAATATATTTTCCCCTCTTTCAGCATTTTTGTGAGTTTCTACCATTGCCATGTTTTTAAAACACACAAAAATAGACAAATTGTGCGTAAGTATAAGAAATTAAAGGAAAATCGTACAAATCTTTAAATTTTAGGGTGACATACCCCCCCCCCCCGTTAAATTACATGGCCAATCCCCCTCTAGATTAAAAAAATACATTTCTTTTGTATTTCCATTAAAAAAAGGCTTTTTAGGTATTTCCATTTTGGAAAAAAATGTCCCCCTTGATTTTAAAAAGTCTAGTGCCCCCTTTAAAATTCAGTAATATTGACGCCACTGATCAAAAATAGTATGCAAAGTCACTAACATATGTTGTAATTCTTCAGTGCGTGTGTTTTTTCGAATTCTCAAATGTGTTTTTTCGCTCATTTATAAGTATCTGTATACTCATAAATTATGTTTGAGTTAATCAGCGTTGGGATATTCCAGCAACTTTTTCCGCCCAGTTTCGAAGTCACTCCCGTTTCAGCTGTTTCCTACTGAATGCCGCTTATTTATGAATTTAGTTCCTTTTGCAATTTTTTTTCAGCAATTCTCTGAAATCTAGTAATTCCTGTAACTTTTCTAGCCCAATTTCTGCCAACCTAATTTAGGGACGCCAATGTTTTGAGGGGGGTCAATTCCCCCCGGTTTTGAAAACATATTTTTTGGTATTTTGGAAAAAATGGATATTGCTCCCTAGATTTAAATTTTTTGTGATATCTGTATTAAACATGAGCTAAGAGCTCATATAGCACTTGTGACGAGGCATGAAGAGCTAAGAGCCAAGAGATCATATGGTATGAGCTCTAACAAAATTCTATGAATCAATAGATTGATTTAAAAGGAATATAAGAGGCTTAATGCCGGTCAGGATTTAAAATAAGAGCTCTGAGTCACGATATCCTTTTAAATATCAAAATTCATTAAGATCCGATCACCCATTCGTATTATTTATTTATTTATTTTCTTTATTTCCTTTTCTTTATTTATTTTCTTTATTAGTTTTTTACTGTTTTAAAATGTAGAGTTAAGAGAAAGAGTCAAACTTTAGCGTAAAGAGCGGGGCGTTGAGAAGGAAAAGCCCCTTTCATATACGGAGTAATTTCTGTTCGTTTTAAGTTTTAATGTCGCTCCTTACTTTCATTTAAAAAACTTGTTTTTTTTTATTTAATTTCTTAATGAAGTAAGGGGAAATACTATTCCGTCCCATTTTGGAAGATTCTCATTAAGTCAAGTAAAAGAAAAAGTAAGAAAAATAGCTGATTTTGCATCTTCTTGTAACGCTGTCTGAAAATAGTATGCTCAAAGTTTAGCTAAAGGTTAGATTTGGCCCCTCGTGGCTAAGAAGGCAAAACTCTCGGACGTTTTGTTAAACACGAAAAATAACGTAGTCGAATACATTAATGGTAAGATATGGGTTTTATAAAGATGGAAGGTGAAATACTACGTTGTCATATTTTGGAAGACTCCTACTAAGTTGGGTACAAGAAAAAATTATTCATGCTTTTTCGTGTTAGCTAAATACCTGTTCCAGCTACTTTCATAGGCAACAGGCCAGCTGAGGGGGAAATTGCACCCCCTCCAAACTAATGTGAAAAATATTTCCTTTTGGTCTATTTTCATTTAAAATATTTATTTTTTGTATTTTCATTGAAAAAATTTGTACTTATGTCTTACAACCACCACACTCAAGAAGTGAAGTTATTTTAATCCTAATTAAACAATTCTTACTTCATAATGTGCAGAATAATTGTAGCTAACAAATTTTGCATGTTGAACCACTATACTTCACCACCAACCCTCCTTCCCTCTCTAATGTGCAAATATATAGCCCAAAGTATATATTTTCTAGCTATTCTCGCAATGCGTCTCCTGTTTCGCTCCATGTACCTGTAAAATGAATCAGCTGTGACGAAACAAAACTGGAAAAACAAGTTATGGATGGGAAAATGCATTGAAAATATATAATTTGGGCTACATATTTGCATATTAGGGGGTGGGGTAAAGTATAGCGGGTCCGCGTGCAAAATGTGTTAGCTACAATTATTCTGCATATTATGAGGTAAGAATTGTTTCATTAGGATTAATCTAACTTCACTTATCGGGTTTGGTGACTATAAGACCTGTGTACCAAAAAATCCCCCCCTAGATTTTGAAAACTACATTTGATCCTGCCCACTACCTTCTCTCCCCTACATTTGCTTGAATTGACGCCACTGCTTTAGAAAGGTAAGCAATTTTTCTTTTTTCTATTTGTTCTTGTTTCTCATCATAGTTATACATCCACCATGTTGCCGTCTTATTTTCTTAATTATTTGTCGTCTTATTTTCTTAATTATTCTTAATTATTTGCCGTCTTATTTTCTTAATTATTTCCTTCGGATTTCATTGCCAACAACATCTTGTTAATTTCTAGGAGAACCGAATAAATGGTACTGCAGAAAATATAGAAGATGAAGTCAAAGTGTTACAAGGTGACCGGGAGAGAGCGGAAGAAGAATTGAGTCAAATTCGAGAAGAGCTGTCGCGAATTGAATGCCAAATTACAGTCAACACTGAGAAAATAAGGTATTTTCTGCTTTTTGTTATTGCTCATCAAGGTTTTTATAAATGAGTATTATTACGCCAAGAAGTCTAAATAGGGGATTTTACCATGTCCAACTTGAACGAGCATGTGGTGTGTTCATGGAGCTTGATAAAAGAGGGGGCGGAGTTAAGCTAGTTTAACTAGCATTTATTTAACTAGCGCAATGTTAAGCTAACTGAATTTTTATAAAATTTAAAAATATAATTGAGCAATTTAAGCTGTTATAATTTAGATAACTTTTCTACCTAGAGAAGGGTGGAGCCCTAGCAACAAGGATTCTAAACACTGTCTTCACAGAAAATATGCGTGACAATTAGCACGGCTATCCCCTGCCCTTTCTTTTTCTAAACCCATCTAGTAAATCCAAAATGTTAGAATGTCATTTCGTTGACATGCACCTTACAGGCTTATTTATGATAGTCAAGGCTAGTTGGTAGCAACCCCCTAAACCCTCCAGTTGAATGTTTGAGCTTCTACACCTGTTGTTTTTCTCCTTTATATCAGGTTTCGCAGTACCCTCACTTGACGATATGCCGCTAGTCCTGGCAAGTAATATTTTTGCTTTTAATGTTCATTAAACTTTCCCTTATTAAACAGTTCGTGATAAAAAACTGAAAGTGCACAGGTTAGTAGTAACCAAACTATAGAAAATGAGTTTTAATAACAATTAATGCATCAAAAGAATTAGATTTGAATGCTAATATAAAATATATAAAATCTATTAAGTTAAAATTTATCCTTCAAAATTTATGAGCTTGAGAATATGTTTCTGGTTTAGAATATAGGGGGAAAACACCTCTAAAAATGCAAGTGATGATGATTAAAATCTCACCTTCAGATTTAGTATATCAGTGAATCATATTGTAGATTAAGAATACACGAAAGCTTTTGCTTTAAAATGCTGAACGCAAACTTAGAATTGCTTATGCTAGTGTGGTTACATCGCAGCTTAATCTGGAACGGAAAGCCCTTTCTTGAATATATAATAGTGTGGCTGTCCTGGATATTCTATGTTTGACCCCATTTTGGGACATTTTTACTGAATCTTATAGGCAAGTGCTGCGAAAGTGCTATTTTAAGTACGCGAAGTTTTTGCTTCAGGCCCCTAGGTGGTTTAAGAATAAGTACATCTTGAACCGTTTTGGTATGACCGGGGATGAACAGTTTCAGAAACTGAGTAACCAGTCCTCTTCTCACCGTTTGAAGGGCGTACTATTTTAGGTTTGGTATTATTAGTAATTTGTGTATGTCTCTATGACATGTTTGTTTTGTTTTCCTTTCTTTTATTGTACTCTATTTTTTTCTTTTTTTTATTTATAGATAGGTAATAAAGAACATTCATTCATTCATTGTAGAGGTTTCAAGTTCTTATGTACAAATATGTAGAATTTTGTATCTTTTTCCAGAAGAAATGTCGCTGATTTTCTCTAGAGGTGATTTTATCGAACCAATGGTCTCAAAAATTAGAGGAGGGCTCATTCGAATGTAAATCAAAAGTTCTTGTGTTCTTTTTAAGTTTCTAAAGAGATTGTACCCTAGGAAATTTTCTGCTATTTTGTGACCCAAAATTTGAAAATTATGAGGTAGCTAATTGATTTAAAATTGAGATGAATAGTCGATTTGATCATTGGGGAAAATCCTGATATTCTACATATGGGCCAGTTGTCTTTGAAAATAAAGAAAACACTAAATAAGAAAACGTTTTATTGCTCTCTAAGTAGACATTATGCGGGTAATGTCTTGTTTAAAGTATGTCCTCATAATTATGTCCTATGTCCTTAGTATTCAATGCTCAAATTGTTGCAATTATTGCTAAAAATTTAAATCTTATCATTTGACAATCAATCGTGTTATCAATTTGATGATCATTTTGTTATGAATTTTGTTCTTAATATGCTTGCTTTTAACGTTTAAAATAAATTTTCTTTCTTTCACTCTTTTAATATATAAATAAAAAAAAAACAAGTTTTTTTAACTGAAAGTAAGGAGCGACATTAAAACTTAAAACGAACAGAAATTACTTCGTATATGAAAGAGGCTGCTTCCTCATCAACGCCCCGCTCTTTACGCTAAAGTTTGACTCTGTCTATCAATTCTTCTTTTTAAAACAGTAAAAAACTTTAGCGTAAAGAGCGGGGCGTTGATGAGGAAGCAGCCTCTTTCATATACGAAGTAATTTCTGTTCGTTTTAAGTTTTAATGTCGCTCCTTACTTTCAGTTAAAAAAACTTGTTTTTTTTTTATTTAATTTCTGAACGTTTTTGAATCAATGCATGTTTTGATTTTGGCTCTCCGCAGAAGAATAATTAAAACGAAATTTGCATTTTTTTTTTTTTTTTTTTGGCTAAATGGCTTTCTCATAATTTTGATCGAATGATTTTGAGAAAAAAAGAGCGGGGGAGGAAGCCTAGTTGCCCTCCGATTTTTTGGTTAATTAAAAAGGCAACTAGAACTTTTAATTTTTTACGAATATTTTTATTAGTAAGAGATTTACGTAACTTATAAATTAGCTTACGTAAAGAACTTTTGTATTCTCATATTTTTATTACATATATGAGGGGGTTCGCCCCCTTGTCAGATCCTCGCTCTTTACACTAAAGCTTAAATTTTGTCCCAATTCATTAAGAATGACCCCAGAATCACAAAAGCCGTAGAATAAATAGTTGAAATTACTAAAAATACTTTAACGTAAAGAGCGAGGTATTAGGAGGAGGTGAGCCCCTCAAATGGGTAATAATTTCTGTTTGTTTTAAGTTTTAATGCTGTTCCTTACTTCCAGCTGAAAGTACTTTTTCATATTTATTTTTTCATTGTGTTTTTAAATAATGCTAGTAAATCCTGCGCTCCCTTCATGGAGATTTTCATCCCACATGACAAATTATCGATGGAAAGTTCCCCCAGCATATCCCCCTCTTCTCAACCCCTCCCCCAACCAAAAAAATCCTCCTGAAAACGCCTGTACACTTCCCAATAACCATTACTATATGTAAGCATTGGTCAAAGTTTGTAACTTGTTGCCCCTCCCATGGGGACTGTGGGGGAGTAAGTCGTCCCTAAAGACATAGTTATAAAGTTTTTCGACTACGCTGAATAAAATGGCTATCTCAGAAATTTGATCCGTTGACTTTGGTAAAATAATTAGCGTGGGAGGGGGCCTAGGTGCCCTCCAATTTTTTTGGTCACTTAAAAAGGGCATTAGAACTTTTCATTTCCATTAGAATGAGCCCTCTTGCAACATTCTAGGACAACTGGGTCGATACGATCACCCCTGGGGAAAAAAAAAAACAAAAAAACAAAAAAACAAATAAACACGCATCCGTGATCTGCCTTCTGGCAAAAAATACAAAATTCCACATTTTTGTAGATATGAGCTTGAAACTTCTACAATAGGGTTCTCTGATACGCTGAATCTGATGGTGTGATTTTCGTTAAGATTCTATGACTTCTAGGGGGCGTTTCCCCCTATTTTCTAAAATAACACAAATTTTCTCAGGCTCGTAACTTTTGATGGGTAAGACTAAACTTGATTAAACTTATATGTTTAAAATCAGCATTAAAATGCGATTCTTTTGATGTAGGTATTGGTATCAAAATTCAATTTTTTTGAGTTTTGGTTACTATTGAGCCGGGTCGCTCCTTACTACAGTTCGTTACCACGAACTGTTTGATTTAAAATTTTTGTGCAAAAAAATACAGTGTAAAATATGTGTTATTGAATTGTTAGCCGGACCTTCACTATTAGAAAATCAATGATAGGCTGAAAGGAGTTAATTGAAAAAAAGTAACGTCCTGGAGAAGTGCCTTACCGCCTTGGTTAATTTACTAACAGTAATCATCTTACCACCTGGAGAAGTTAATCAATTTTAACTAAGGCCATATAAAAAATAGACCTGTTATAGTACTAAAATTAGTCAAGAATTACAAAATTACACATATTTTGTGAACGCCAGTGTTACGATAGTTTAAATTTGCTATTTAATTAGGGAGCAGGAAGAAGCAAAAACTAGTTAATGTATGCCTATTTGGTACAGGGAACTACTTTCAATCAATCAATCAATCAATCATCAATCATTTATTAGATACTAAATCCACTATACAGTATATAATACACCATGTAAAAACAAGATCCCCTGAAGTTAACTTGTTTGGGGATCCATTACGTTTAACACTTTGTATCAAAGATAAATAATTTCATACACATGTAAAGAGAAAAAAGGAAAGGGTAAGATAAAAATAAGAGAAATAGAAGGAACCAGACCAAATACAGATTATTAAGGCCATAATGTGGATAAATTCAAAGGATTTGTTAAATTAATTTCATTAAGGGAAAAAACGCCGGTAAATAGAACGCAGTGTAAGATGAAGAGGTATATCGGATGACATTGAATTCCACAACAAAATAGAAGAGTAAATTGGGGATTTCTTAGCAGCTGTGGATGAACACTTTGGAGCAGATAACTTTCGAGAAAGACTACGTAGCGATAAAGGTTACCTACCTGATGACGACAACCTGAGACAGTACCGCTGGGGAACTTCATGTAACATACCATTGAAACCTGTAATGGCAAGGTGAAGTTTATTTTTGGTAATAATGGTGTCAAGTGTATCAAGACCTTTATCTGCATAAAAGTCGGTAGACGGGTATAGTCGGGGAAGGCGAAAAGCAGCCTTTAGTTTAGGCTAATATTTGTCTTCATTAGTAGTAGCCCTCGGGCTTATGTATCAATTATGATGTTTCCTGTTGGCTTAGTCCTATATACTTTCGTTAGGCTGGTTTAACTCCATTTTCGGTTTGATTATACCGATTTTTGTCGAATCCGTATACTCATCTGATGCAATACGCTCGCAGAAAGCCTTTAAGGCCACCCAAATCTCACTGTTTTTAAAATTGCCTTCATATTTTCAATGTACTTAAATACAATCAATTCGATTATAATCAACATAATTTAATTATTCAGTTATAATCAGTAATATTCAAGCTATTATTCAAGCCAAAGTTTTTTAGCTAGCTTTCTTCTTCTTTTAGATTATTGTCGGAACAATTCACAACGGAGGAGGATAGAATTCATGATGAAGCAGAGGAGCTTAGAAGGACTTTATCCAATATCTGGAGAGACACTTCTACATATGATCAGTCAATTAGAGCTATTTCAGAAGAAGTGAGTAATTGGTTGCTTAAACTTCAATCATGCTGCAACCGCTTCTCAGAAGCAGTGCTAGTAAAGGAAAAACAAATATGTGTGTCGGAAATATTTATATTAGGTTGTTGGAGAAATATAGACCAATCAGAATCAGTGCAATAACATTGACTTCAAATGAAACAGTTTTTTTTTCAACCTTGTTGATCGTAAATCAAAAGTTATAGCGATCTTTCTAGCGGGCGGAAGCGATGAGAGGGCAATTTATGCCTCTGTCTTCCCTACCCCGCACCCATACATTGCATCGGATGAAAATTTCAAGATATCTAATTAAATCACAATTTGTCTAGAGGTCTGAAAAAAATTATCTTTGCCTGTGGTATGGTAAGTGGTACGGAACCCTTTGAAACGGTTCCGCATTAAGAAAGTAACCCTTCTAAAACAGAGGCTTTAGGGACACATTTCAACAGAAAGTAGGGTATTTTGGCCTTGTTGGCAATGCTGTATCCGAGAGGAGGGGGCTTAAACCCCCCCCCCTACCCCCAAAATGTTGATACGACTCATAGAAACTTAACAGAAACGAACGTAAACAAGTTTCTAATGCGCTTTTTAAAGTTTTCGCAATTGTAACCCCCCCCTCCCTCTAGAAAAAATCTTGGATACATTCTTGCTTGTTGGAATCAATGTCTTTGAGGATGAATCCCCCCCCCATCCCCTTGATTTGGAATTGACTCATTCGATTGGAAATTGAAAGGACTATTTTTAATAGTCGAAAGTGATTGGAAGGCTACTAATCCCCCTCCCACGCCCACTATTTTCCTAAACACATGCAATCAAAATTTTGAGATGGCCATTTTGTTCAACGTAAATGAAAGGTCCGAAAATTATATCTTTGAGGATGACCCCCCCCCCACCCAGAGCCCTCAGGACAAGGGTTCCCGAAATGCATCTGATAGAAATTTTGAGATGGCTATTGGTTGTCGTAGAAACTTCGGAAAAGGCTCGTTTGATTGGAAATTGAAAGGGCTAGTGCCCTGTTGAATAGTCCAAAGTGATTGGAGGGCAACTAACCCCCCTCCAACGCCCACCATTTCCTCAAACACATCCAATCGAAGCTTTGACATAGCCATTGTGTTCAACATAATTGAAAGCTCTGGAAATTATGTCTTTGAGGATAGCAACCCCCCCCCCCCCCCAGACCCTTCAGGGTAAGGGTATATATATATATATATATATATATATATATATATATATATATATATATATATATATATATATACATATACAAAGGGTGATCGTAAACTTCGGAGGGGGCTCATTGGATTGGTAATCAGATGTTCTAGTGCCTTGTTTAAGATTAAGAGTGATCGAAGGGTGGATACCCCCCCCCCCTCACCACACCTCGTATTTTCCCGAAAAGTATCTGATAGAAATTTTGAGATGCCCATTTATTGTTTTAGAAACATTGAAAAGAGCTCATTCGATTGGAAATTGGAAGTGCTATTGGCCTTTTAAATAGTCGAAATTGATTGGACGGCAACTAACCCCTCCTCCCACACCCACCATTTCCCCAAACACTTCCAATCAAAATTTTGAGATTGCCATTTTGTTCAACGTAATTGAAAGGTCCAGGAATTATGTCTTTAAGGTTGACAAACCCCTACAGTCCTCGTAAGTTATGCCCTGGGGAGCATATAGGGTATACATAGAAAGGGTGATCGTAAGAAACATGAGAAGGACTGACAACCCCCAAACTTCTCAAGACCAGAACATAATTTGCACTTTACTCCAAAAAAATACATATAAAATGTTTTCACTTTATTTTTACTTATTTAAAATGTTTTTACTAGATATATGAAGAGGAAGCACTCCCCCTTGCACTCCAGTTACAGCGCGACTATAGGGTGCCCTTTTTAAGAGTAACAAGAGATTGGATGGCAAGCAGCCCTTCTCTCAAGCCCATTCTTTTTCCAAATGCATTCAGTCAAAATTTTGAGACAGCCATTTTGTTCAGCACTGGACAACTGTCCAGCAACTATGTCTTTAGGAATATTAGGCATGTCAACCCCCCACAATTATGCAATTGGCCCATTATGTTCTAAAACTAAATGTTGCTTTAAAATAAAATAAAAGGCATTGTTTAAATGGTTCCCAATAAGACACCTCTGCAATATATCGAGAACGACTGGGGGTATTAAGTTGAAACTTTTGGGGATACCACTGTTACTACTTCTGCTCTTACAGTTTGAACAAATAAAAAGAGTGTAAATGTATCGAGGTTGTCAAAGAGCATAGGTAAAATCTTTCGGGAATGACATGAAGTTTTATTTTTCAGGTCAACTTCAGAAGCTATAAAATAAATTATAAAATACTGTTTTTGTCTGGATTAAAAATTTTTGAAAAAGTTTCTCCAACATACAAATAGCAACCCATACTCTATTTTAATTTTTCTATGAAAAAGACTATGTCAATAAAAAAAGAAAAGAAATTAATTTAAAAAACTTTTTCCTCAAGACGAGTTTTTCAAAGAAAAGTAAAGAGCTCGATTAAGCCAAGAATGAGCAAAAATAAAGTCAAATAATCTTCCAAGTTTAAAATTACCACAGATTACTATCAATAAACAAATGAAACTCAAAACCAACAGAAGTTACAATAAATAGCGGAGTCAAGCTCACAACGAGCAAAAATTGACATGAGTAGGGCTGATAACCCCTATGCCTTCTCAAGACCAGAAAACAATTTGCGTTTTACTGAAAACAAAATACGTTTGAAATGTTTTCACATTTCTTATTTTCATAAATGAAAAATTATCAAAACCTTATCGAAGAAATGTCAGTATATGTCAATTTAACTGGCAATCCAGGGTCTTTTTTTATGGCTATCTCAAAGTTATTATCGGATGGGATTGAGGATAAAAATTTGTAGAGGAGGAGGGGCCTAGTTGCCCACCGATCTCTTTTGACTCTTAAAAAGTGAACTAAAAATTTTAATCTCCAATCAAATGAGCCCTCTTTGAAGTTTATACGAGCATCCCTTCCACAAGAACCATATATGCTCCTAGAGCATAACTTACAACACCTGCGTGGGCCCTGGGGATTGGTTTGAACTGTATTTGACAAAATGGCTATCTAAAAAAAAATTCGGATTGGTTTGGGGAACAAAGATGTAAGGGGGGGGGCTAGTTGACCTCGGATCTCTTTTGACCCGTAAAAAGTTTTCAATTTCCAATCAAATTAGCCGTCTCTGAAGTTTATGTGGGCATCCCTTTCATAAATACCATATACATACCCAGGGCATAACTTACAACGCCTGCCACCGGGCCCTGGGGGGATTGTGTTGGCCCCGGAGTTTTCGTTATATGATCTTTTAACTATTTAAAAAAAATGACTCGAAGTTCTTATTGGATGAAGGGCGTGGCGGGGGGGGGGGGGGGATAGTTACCCTGTAATCTCTTCTGATTCTTAAAAAGTGACTTATAGTTTTCAATTTGCCTGTCAAATGAGCCCTCTCTGAAGTTTATACAATCATACATTCCATAAGAACCACATATGCCCACAGGGCATAACTTACTACCCTGTCCGTGGGCCCTGAAGGTCTTGTCGACACCGGAAATTTTTTTTATGACTTTTGAACTATTTTTAACAAAATGGCAATTCCAAATTTTTTATCGGATTCATTTGGGGAAAAGGGCGTGGGGGGGGCTAGTTGCCCTCTGGTCCTTTTGACTCTTAAAAAGGGCGCTAGAACTTACGATTTCCAATCGAATGAGCCCATTCCGAAGCTTGTGCGATGACCCGTTACATATGAAGTGCCTCTGAAAAAAAAATTAATAAAACAGTGGACCTGTTTGGCCTTTACTATAGGCAACGTTATAGTGTTGCCTCTGGCATAACACTTGATGCTACAGGAAGAAATATTTTTTGGGACTGATTTTGAGAAATTTTTGTTTATTACTATTGACGAAATTTTTGTGAAATTACAGTATTCAAATAAGTACTTGGTAATCGTAGATTCACATTCTTACCATTTATTCATTTTACGGCACTTACATATTGATTTTGTAGTATATTTTTCTCTTGTTTTTTCAGCTTGAGCAGGTCGAGTCGACTCTTTTTTCACGGAGGATGGAGGAGGAACATTTAGTAAACCTTTTAAGGGAAGCCAATCTCGAATCATTGACTTTGAGCACTGCGACTGAAGAACATTCACGGTCACTCTGGGATGGTAAATTTTATGATAATATCTTAAATTACTAGATAGATCTCAGTTTAAGTGGATTCATCCTATTAATTAAATTGTAAGTGTCAAAAAATACACCTTCAAATGGGGATAAGTCCATTTATTAGACAGTGGAAAAGATACAAAAGTCTGGATATTTCGATCACATGTACAGCAATCGTCATCAGCAGAAATACTATATTTCTGCTGATGACGGTCTCTGTACATGTGATCGAAATATCCAGACTTTTGTATCTGTTTTCACTATTAATAGACTTGTCCCCATTTGAACGCTTATTTTTTCGTCATAGAAAGGCAGTGTGGTCTTTTAAATAAATAAATAATTTAAGGTATCACATCGAAAATTATAAGTGTAGGAAATAGTGGATTAGTTTCAGAGCCAACTGAGTTCAATTCTCAACTATTTTCCAAGCATTGATACCCCCAACAGGAAGTCATTAACTTTGAGGGTTCCGACCAAAGAACGGCAATAACAATTGATCTCTTTCGGAAGTAAATTTTTCTGTAAATTTTCAAAATTACAATATATTCTTTATGTAACATAGATATCAAATTAATCTATGGTATAAAATTAAAAAAGTTGGTAAGTTGAGGAAAGCAAGTCAAAAGCTCAAGTTATGTAAAGCCCGATCATTTTTTGGGCCTCGTTTTCAATTATTTTAATAGAATCTTTATTTTGTCCTCTTTGAAAAAAGAATTTTAATGTGTATATAATATATATATATATATATATATAGATACTATCTTTATAAGTGAGCAATAGTTGTATATGTCAAGATTCAAGAAGATTTTTTCAAGATTTATTTATTTACATATATATATATATATATATATATATATATATATATATATATATATATATATATATATATATATATATATATATATATATATATATATATATATATATATATATATATATATATATATATATATATATATATATATATATATATATATATATATATATATACAACCGCCCGGGGAAGGCTCGAAAAGCCTGATGATGGGCGGCTGCAATCCTCTAATTCTCAACCAATAACAAAATTCATATACAAAAAACTAAAAGAAAATACAGGACAAAAACACTCAACCCTCAAATAGTATCAAAATCTAACAAAAGAAAAAAAAAGAAAAATCTAACTACCCTCTCCCAATAAATGTTTCTTAAGCTTTACTTTAAATGACGCATTGTATGTATGTACGTATGTGTTTATTTATAACCCATCATACAAAATAAGGAAGTGATGGAGTACATTGAAAAAAAAAGGAAAAAAAGAAGAAAGAAACAACATATCGTAATTACATTCTAAAATACAAACAAAAATAATTCCACGTCAAAAAACAACATTTTGCCATTCGTGGCCGGTTTGCTTATTGCACATGTGTACATTCGGCTCAGCTAACTGAGCACACGGGTCAGACAAGCTATATTTTTTCATCAAACAGGAGTTGCGGGTCCACGGAGGGACTCGCAACAGAAACTTGAAAAATTTGAAGAAAATGCGCTTCTCCTAAGATGGTCAGATTCACTAAATATAGGGTAAAACGGTACTAAATACATAATATGTGGCAGGATGACACTATTGTAAATCCTCGCAAGATGGGCTCTATTCAAATGAAACTTAGAACTAATAATTGTACCATATGCACGACGGATTTTCGTTTCCATACTTTCTAGCATCAATAGCCTAGTTTTCCTCAGATTTTTTTCAATGGGAAGGCCAAGATATTTCAACTTAACACACGGCTTTACTTCTGTACCATTCAGATCTATAGATATATTATCTGATCTAGTCGTATCTATTTCATTAAAAATCAAAGCATCACATTTTTCAGCATTTAGGGAAAGTCCAATATCACTGTAGTTTTTACATATCTCCAAAAAACTTTTTTCTAGCCCACTGAAAGTCCCGCTAATATTAAAAACGTCGTCTGCATAGCATAATATCGACAAATCAGTACCTTTATATATATACAGCACGAAGAAAGTTGGCACTGAGCTGGAAGCGTTGCGTTATTATAAACCGTGGGAGAAGTAACCGCACCCTGCTTAACCCCGATATGAATTGGTATATACCCATCAGTCAGCAAATTGTTTCCAGGTATACGTATTTTTGCTTTCATATGGCGGTACATGTACAAAAGAGGTCTAACTACATCTAGCGATACACCACGGTTCAAAAGTTCATTCATTGCTTGGGGATGCAACAACGAATCAAATGCTTTACTAACATCGTATGTTCCGAGCGCTAGAGTACCACCGGGTTTATCTGCATCGATAAACAAATTTCACAGACATTTCAGAGAATGGAGGCAACCAAGATTAGGCTGGAAGCCAAACTGGTGAGGTGGCATGTAACAGATAGAACGTAGGTTATTAATTATAAGTAATTCAAACACCTTCGCAAAAACGCTTGAAACAGTTACAGGTCGATACGATGAGCATTCAAACGGATCCTTCCCTTTTTTTAGAATCGGTGAAATAAGACCAACACAAAAAGAATCTGGAACTATACCGCAGCAAAAAATCGTTTGGTACAACAAAGAAAGATGACACATAAGCTTATCAGATCCATTTTGTAAATGAAGGGCGCATATGCCATCATAACCCATAGACTGTCTTTTGTTAAGCTTTCGTATAACATCACGTAATTCACTAGAACTTACTACAAAGGTACCCGGTCCAGGAGTACGTAAGCGATTATTTAAATCCGTTTCAAATTTCTTGAGAATGTTAACGTCAGGTTCGGTGAACTGACTTTTGAAATATGAATGCCACTAATACTCACTAATTGTAATTTTGCTTTCCCGAGTTTTATTATTTGCCAAACGCGTTTTCCATAACTTATTAGGGTCATTCGCGACCGATTCCGCAATTGCAACACGTTGGCCAACCCGGTGAGCTTTGAGTTGCTTCTGAAAGTGGCGCTTAGTAAGTAACCGTAAAGTATTTACAACTCCGTTTCTAGGTTTATCACAATCATTCCACAGACGTAACCAAAATTTAGAGGACTGACAAGCGGATTTTAGGCTCTCGTTATTGGACCATCCAAATTTTTTGGTTCCAGATCTACACGTTCTCACTGGGACAGCGAATTTTTCGGTATTTTTTAGAGCGTGGGTAATCTGCGCATAATAAAAATTCAGTTCAATACTAATGTCAGACTTGTCCATCCCAGGTTGCCGTTGGAACAGTTGAAACGGAACTCGGATTTTATCTAGCATGAAGTCACACTCCCCTTGGAAGATACCATTATCAATCTTGTCCCAAGGTTTAACACGTAAAAATTTAGATTTCTCTTTGACAAATTCAGAAGAGGGAGTATCTCGGACGGGGATCGACAGGAACAAAGGGATATGGTCACTATATTTGCCTTCCAAACCGACTTTCACAATAAGATCTGGATTGGGAGGATGGAGAAAGACTACATGGTCAAGATTAGAAGTGTTTCCAGAAGTTGAAATAAACGAATAATTTCTGTCTTTCGGTACAATCGAGTAACCGGTTGGTAGAATAGATAGAAACTTTTCAGCTCTAGCACTTGAATTGTCAAGTAGATCACAGTTAAAGTCTCCAATAAGTATACACTTTCTGTTCATCTTCTCGATCTTTTTTAACAGTTTGGCCACCTTTCTTCAAGCAATACCAAATTTTCTTTCAGAAGCTTCGTCCCTGTAATTGGTTGGAAGATAAAGATTGACTGTTACCAAGTTATCAACCGTCACAGCAAGATAGTAATCACACATTTCAAGCAATTCTGATTGACAAGTTGTCAGGACGGCTAAACCACCGCTTGGCCTTCCTTTAGCCTTAAATCTTCTTGCAGGGGAGAGATGTACTGTTACATTAGAGGAAGGGCAAAAAAGCTGAGAATTCAAATCCGTCAAAAAGTGTTCCTGAATACGGATGACACTAAAGGATTCGCATAACTTTTCCAGGACTGGTAGTTTATCAAGAATGCCACTGTTAATATTCCATGACATAACAGAAAGAAAACCATCAATATTCATTGAAAGCTGTTAGGTTTGTACTGTTCAGCAGTCAATTTCCGATTTTTGGGGCAGGACACTGAATAACATGAGTGACCCGGAGCTTTGCACACAACACATCTTTTCTTCTGCATGCATGGCTGCTCTTTGGTGTTTTATGGTCGGAGCCTGCGCACTGGGAACAGACCTCGGTATTATGACAATCGGCCGCCAGATGTCCAACATGGTGGCATTTGAAACAACGGTGTGGTAATGTTTGAAAAACATCAATACGAAATCATTCAAAACCGATCTTGAGAGGTTCCTTCATATTGGTCTCCAAGGCTTCTTTTGACGGGAAATAAAGTCTAAAAGTGCGGGGCTGACCTATCTGCTCAACATTTTCGCAGGATGGGATCAACTTAGCCACATCTTCTGCTTTAAAATCTTTTGGGACAAATCGCAGAACTCCTAAAAACCTCTTTGATTTAACGCTTTATCTCGGTACTCAACAACAAAATTATCCACCTCCCTAGTCGCATTACAATAAATTTTATATATTAAAATTAGTTACCACTTTAATAAAACACTTCAGATAGTTACCACGAACTCTAAGAGACTGTAGACATTTGAGAATTTTTTTTAAAATCCACTGTATCAAACACTTTTCTAAAATCAATAAATAGACTGTTTGATGTTTATAAGTTTGACTTTTTTATAAGGCACTAGAAGTTTTCAGTATTTGACTATCTGTGGTTGCTGTTTTAATTATTTTTTCCCTAGTCTTATTAATTTCTTTTCCCTGCTCATGAGAAGCAACAAGCATGCAATTTTCTTTCTTATTGCTTCTCATTGCTGCTCATATGGTTGTTGATTTTTTCTTTCAGTCGTGAGTTTAGGATATATTAATCGGGTCTTTATGTTCTTTCTTGTTTATCACTGGAAGGATTTTATCTTGATGTATAAATCTATTACATTAAAATCATACCAAGATTAACTAAATCTTTTAGATTAACTTTAAACCTACCCAAAGAACTAACTGCCAAAATTCACTAATTATGGTTAGATCACAATTAAACTCACGTAGTGGAATATTTTAAGCTAGAGTGGTAAGATTCTAGCAAGGGAAATTTTTTCGTCTCGCGTCTATGCTCGAATGCTTTTTAATTTTTCAATAGAAAAGTTAATTTAGATTGATAATAGTCAAGCCTCCATACGGCTACTTATTAAATAACTTTGTTGTTTATTAAATATCTAAATAACAAGTGTGATGGATTTTCGAAATGCATCTATCATATTATATATGCTGAGAGCTTTATCAACTACTTGCTGATTCTGTTTAACTAGGAAAGTGTCATCTGAATTACCAATCATGGTGGAAGCAATGATAGATTATTCTTGGGGCTTGGGGCCTGTCCTCCCTAAAGCGTGATGATTTTACGATTCCCCCCACAATCTACTTTGTTTTCAAATAACTTGCTTGTTTTTCTCCGTTTTAGACCTCTCCCCTCAAATAATGTCATGCTTAACGTAAAAGGCGAATGTGAATGTGCCTTTTTTTGGGGGTGGTCAGTATTTTAATGTAGTACTCTATTTCAAAAATAAAATGTAATTTCTTCTTGCTAATATTCGAAAAAATCTGTTAAGTAAAGGTTATCGTTTTTTTTTTTTTAGTTGATCAAAAAGAGGACGGGTGGGCTACATCAATCCTGGTAATTTAATGGTGTACTTTCATTTTAACCTACCGTCTTTTTTGAGGAGTTTCAAGCTTTTATTCGAAATTCCCAATTACTTTCTTCGTCCTTTTTTATTTTAAATATATCCTGGAAAACAATGGATGAGCTTAAAAACACCAATTCCTTTTCAATAAGCCGTGTTACACTCTTTTCCATGTAATACAACGTTCTCTTCCTTAAAATTCAATGTTAAGGAGTAAAATTGTCTCGCGGCATGCTTTTGAAACTCAATATGAACTTACCTATAGACCACTTTTAGCAGTATGAAAATTTAAAAGAAAAAAAGTTTTATGGTGATTTAAATTTTTAGGTGCAATTTTAAATATAACCTGGAAAACTATGGATGTGCTTAAAACGACAATTCTTTTTCAATATTTAATTTCTTCCAAAAGGAGTTTCTTTATTTTCAGTTACTCTGGGCCGTTTTGCACTCTTTTCCAGGTAATGCAATGTTTTCTTCCTCAAAATTCAATGTTAAGGAATAAAATTGTCTCGCGGCATTCTTTTGAAACTCAAAATGAACTTACCTATAGACCACTTTTAGCAGTATGAAAATTTAAAAGAAAAAAAAAAGTTTTATGGTGATTTAACTTTTTAGGTGCAATTTTAAATATAACCTGGAAAACTATGGATGTGCTTAAAACGACAATTCTTTTTCAATAGTCAATTTCTTCCGAAAGGAGTTTCTTTATTTTCAGTTACTATGGGCCGTGTTGCACTTTTTTCCAGGTAATGCAATGTTTTCTTCCTCAAAATCCAATGTTAAGGAATAAAATTGTCTCGCGGCATGCTTTTGAAACTCAAAATGAACTTACCTCTTGACAACTTTTAGCAGTATGAAAATCTAAAAGAAAAAAAAAATTTATGGTGATTTAACTTTTTAGGTGCACCAAGAGGAGGCAGTGTTCGTAGAATATTAGGATCCCCACGCCAGCTGGAAAATGCAGCACCTACTCCGCGGAATCCTCAAGGTGTTTGGGTTTGATGTTAGTCGGTTACAACCTCCGAGCTTTATTGGTTCTTATTTATTTATTGTTCTTCAGTTAGGACCTTTTTTCGTTATTGTGTTATTCTGTCTGCCAGTTACGTCTTTTTGACAAGAGTCTGGCCTTAGTTTCGCCGTATTTCTAAAAATATTACTACTACCCCTTAAATTTTTATTGTTTTTTCCTTTATCCCCACCCCTCCTCACTATCACACTTCGAAAACAATACAACGTGTCTGTAGTTAAGGAATTTTAGTAAATAATCTCATTACAAAAATGTCATTCCAAGATGTGTCTAAGGTCAGTTGGTTAAAGATATATTTTGTGTGTGATTTTAAAAACCAGTCTATTACTGTAAATCATTGCTTTTTTGGTACAGTTACATTCTGGGAACAAGTGCGATCAATTTGGGCCGGGGCAAAGTTGATTTTATAGTAGTACTGATAATGCAAAGCGATCATATTTTGGGTAGTGGCGTAAACAAGTTTAAGACAAAAAATAGTATTATAGAAAGATAATATAAAATATAAAATAATATATACAAAAAATCAAAATGCGAAAACCAATTTAAAACATTTACTGTAATTTTCTTCTCAAGGAGTTTCGCCGGGAAAAATTTGACACGAAGCTTCACAAAGATTGTATTAATTTCACTGTCATTTGATGCCAACTTGAAACTAATTAAATAAATTTTTTATTCTAAATAGGTAAATAATTTGGCTCCAGAGTCAGAAATTAGATGCTAAATTATTCGTCAAGTAATGTTAAGTTAAATGGTGGATTATTTTATTAAAAATGAAAGAAGTGAGAATTTTGGTACTATGGCGGATATTATATGAGTAATGAGAATTAATTATTCGTTAACAGTAGACTTTGCATGGAAAAATTCAAACAGAAAAATTAGAAAAATATGATATTTTTAGTGCTTATCCATACAAGTGACGCTGTATTAGTGGGAAATAAGCGAGAGAAATGGAGGAATTCTATATATTACTTCAGACTACCTAGATGAGAGTTTTAATAGGCCCAGGGTTAATGTTCACTTCATGGACACAAGATACTAGGTCTCTTCTTTTTCTAAAACCTACACTGTAATGCAAAAATTCTGTGAAAATACACACTTCAATTCCTAATTCAGTGCTCTTTTCAAATATAATGACCATTAGGTATTATTTCTTTTACCGCTAGGCGTAGTATTAAAATTGCATCCTGGACATCCATCTTCATGAGGCCAGATATAGGCCATATCTGGGCTATATTCAAAAGCTTGCTTTTTGGGTAAGGTTTATATTAACAGACTATTCAGGTAGCTAAGAAATAAACTTAGCAAATTTTTTGCAGTTCATATTATTGACTTACCAGTAAAGGGATTATATAACTTGATGCCTTTTTTTATGTTCTTTACAAATATAATAATCGCTTCTACCGTAAATTCAAATTTAAGCACTTTTTGGCCTAAACTGACCTTTTCGTAAATAATTTTGGCACTGAGAAAATGTAGTATTTTCTAACTAGAAAAAGAATTTTTGATAATTTTCGTCAAAAGATATTTGGAAAAAATTCAGTACGCATGTCAAACTCACTGTAAAATCTTCCCTTGGATAGATTCTGTAAAACGTCTGTAGTTCTACAGAAATTTTTTTCTCATGCTGTTCTTCGGCTTACTATTAGAAATATTAAAGAAGGGTGTTCTCAAAAAGCAATTATTTACGGTAAAGTTCATTCTATGTATGAATAAGGTTGAATTAACTAAGTCTTGATGAAGTATGTTGGCATTGATAATATAGGCCCAAAATGTTACTGATATTTTTAGAAATATTCTGAACCCCTTTCCCCACACCCTAGTGCTTTAAGAAAGAAGTCTCTAGTTTTACGAATATTCATGTATTTCCATGTAATTTAGGTAATTTTCACCATTTTTGCAAAATTTGTGAATGTGTGTTTTTGACAAATTCTACAAAGGCATTTAATTTTCAGTACCTAGATTGGAAAAAAAGGCGTAAAAGTATTGTGATTCACACAAGGGGATTAGAAAACATCTCTGAATGATTCAGAAGGATCAATCCCCCTCCATCCCACTATTTTGATCTTTAGCCACCTATAAAGTTTTGCGATATGCAAGTTTGAGCCAGAGTTCTCAGGCACAGTTTCACATTGGTATCTAAAGCCCGGATTGCTATATATAATATAGCAAAAGATTCAAATAATCGTTGGCTCCTTGCTTTGCCCAGTAAATAATACCTAAATCTTTGTTACTAGAGATAGCTTCAACCAAGGGACGAAAAAGTTCAACTTTTCAGTTGAATGCTCAATCAACCATTCGGTTTAGCCCTGACAAATTGCTTTGCTAGTACTATTAACAACTCATACGAGTATTAAGCTGGTTAAGGCCAAAACAGGCTAACCTTTTTCTCCCTCCAGGAAGTGACAATTTCTTTTGAATCCTCTGTTATTACTTTTTATAGTAACTTTCTTATAACCCCTTGCCGTTCGAAGATTTTATGTTTTTGTTTGGCCCATAAAGTTTTGTTTGCCCCCTGGCTCCTTAAAAGGAAATTGTAATGTCAAATTATAATCAAAAATAGCTGCTTATCTTCGGTCTTTTTTGCTCATAATCACAGTTTCAAGAGTCTTTCATCTGAAGGTGCAAATACAAACAATAGAGATTTTTTTTTTTCAAAACAGTGGAATTCAATTCAGTGGATATTTCGGCCCTATGTCCAAGGGCCGTCTTCAGCACAACACCAGAAAAAATATACATACATATATATATATATATATATATATATATATATATATATATATATATATATATATACATGTATAAACTTACATTAAAATGTGAAAATTAAAACTAAAAATGTATTTAAAAAACTTCTTAAAACAGCCCTAGCATCCTTACTTCAACGAAGTTCAACCAGGACTCCAGGAGTCCTGGCAATATCTTCGAAGCTTAACCATTTTCTACCTCCTTGAAGTCGGAGTTTCCTTTGAATCCTCTGTTATATCTTCTTAAAACGTCTTCCCTTCCGTAGACGCTATGCTTTTTATTTTATCCCGTAGCCCTTTAAAAAGAAATTAAAATGTTAATATATGTTCAGAAATTGCTGCTTATCTTCGCTTTTGCTTATAATCGCATTTTGAAACGTCTCTCATCTCAAGCTGCAAAATCAGTACCACTAACGACTCATTGCAGCATCAAGCAGCCTGAGGCCAAAAAAGCCTCACGTGCTCCTCGTCCACCACAATATGCTTGAAGCCTTATCCTCTACTCCTCCCGCGAAGTGTTCCTGTTTCCTTTTAATCCTTTCAAATAATCTCTACCCGTTTGTGGACGTTCTGCTATTTGTTCAGTCCCTGATAAACAGCCAAAAAGTGTAATCTTGCGTAACCTTTTATCCTTCACCCGTATTACGGGGCTCAACTATCTAAAATTTTATTTAGTAATAGCTTAAAAAAGTGTGATCAAACCCCTTTTCTCGTAAAACTTACATATATATCTGTTGAAATTAAAATGGTACAAAAATATTGATACAAAAAATAGGAAGTTATAAAAACCATCCCGCGACAAAAAAAAAGCTGTTCACCATCTATAAAAAAAAATGATATTTAATATTATCTGCATTGCCTTTGCACTTCTGACCACTATAGTGAGGGAGTTAAGTTTTTTATTTTAAAAAAAAAGAAAAAAAAGGTCTTGAACCATCGTTTCAGGTCATGCGCTCTTTGTGACAATTTTTATAGGTGAAATCATTTAGCATGTTGCCTAGCTGTGTGGCATTGCTTAGTAACTGTGATAGTAATGAAGAGTGGGAAATGAGGACAAATATACAACTTGTATATTCGTAAAAGATATATTAAACATTAAATACTAGTTCTTTTAGGAATGTAACAAGAAAACAAAGCGGAGAGATAGAAATACATAGAAGACATTTAAAACGAGGGTTTTAAGTATAGGCAATAAAGCATTAACTAATCACTGTTTCTTTTTTTAAATAGTTTTTTAATAAATAGTGTCAGCTTCGACGAAATCACAAAAATTTACTAGTGAAAATTTTACTTTTCATAATAACGTAGCGTATCTTCTACGTTTTAAAGTTCGATATATTTCGCTTAAATTACAGGATTCACAATTTAAAAACAAAAAAAGTCTATTTCTCTATTTCCACTCCCGCCCTATCTATTTATTATACGGTCGATGTCTACGTCAATATTTCGGTGAATGTTTATAATGGCTTGTCCTGTCAGTTTAGAGCTCTTCCTTAGAATTTCCTCTTCTATTCATCCTAAAAAATTCGAATAATGACCAAAATCGCCAGAAAAATATGAACTCTAATAAAGATCCATGAATTTGCTTTAAACTAAGTATATGAGTCGAAACTCTCCTTAAAAACAAATAATTATGTGTTAGTTATTTTTGTTTTTCATTGGTATAAATGGGTGATTTAAATTCGCAGGGTTCCAAGCTGTTGTAGATTTCTAATTTGTTTTTTTTTTTTTAATCTCGAGATTTTCAGATATTCAATTCAAACGTTTAAATCTCGATACGTCTTTTGAGCAGAAAAATAAAAATTGTAAATTTGACTCAGATTTAGCATTAAGTAAGAGAATTGTCCTGTAAAAATTTCGATTTATAAACAACTAATTGTAGAAATATGACTGGATGTCATGTATCAAAATAAGTATAAAATCCTTAGTGGTATATATAGCAGTTTAGACAATATTATGGACAAATATATGCAACCGCTAGACAAAAACATAACTTTATTTTGTGGCTGGTTGGTATTGAGAAGGTAAGAAATTCTGAAGTAATATTGTAGCCGCATTCCGTTTCCGTGGTCAACTCAAGTTGTGTGAATTTCCACTGTGAATTTCCTGTCTGAATCAATATTTTATTAGTAACTGTTTGAAAAAAAATCGATGCCTTTCCACTGATTCAAACTGAGAATTCAGAGACCCATCTATACCAGCTAAGTAAGAAAAAATAACACAATTATTTACCTTCTTATATAAAATTTTTTTTCGAAAATTAAATTTCTTAAATGATTATTCCGACCTTGGAAGGAGTATTTCGACTAAAATACTTAATTTTAAGTATATACTTATACGAACTTTTATTAAAGTTCTAAAAAGTTTGGCTTTTATTTTAATCATTTATGATGAACAGAAAAGGTGATATGTCACATAATACAGAGCTTTAATTAGATGAAAATAGGCAGTAAAGTGGCCACAATTTCCTCTCTAAAATCCAACTGTTAAATCAATAATTTTTGCTTCTCATACATTTACTTTCTATTATAGAAATCTCCTATAGAACAACAATGTTGTAAAATTCGCAAAAAAGCAAACCCAAAAGACCAAAACAGACAGCCAAAAAAAATAATGTTATCAATTTCTTCGCATCATCTACTCGATGACAAATTTTTGACAGTAAAGAGAAGTGAATATTTTGCTTTTCAGCCCCGTTGTGAGAGCACAATCCTGAAATCCTGATTATCATTTAAAAAGCCTGAAGAAGTTAGGATTTTAAATTTCCCTTCTTACATTCTCAATCTGGCCCTTGGACTTGTGGCCTTAAAATTGAATGAATATTGTGTGTTTTGAAGGATGATAAATATAGAGGGGTGTATTTTATTATTCGACGGACATGGCTGATCAATATAGTGATTCATTCAAAAGCCTTCTGAGGTTTATTTAATGATTCATAGAAGAGTTTATTTTATTCATATTCATGTAAGGGGTCATGTGTTCGTGATTCATTTAAGGTTCATTTAGATCGAAACCCATGACTTTTAGAAAATGTTGTGTAATTCCAGACAGGTTTTTGTTGTAAGGACTTATTGTACTGGTTTCAAAGCATTTGAAAACCCATATTCTTGCCCCACCCCCTGTTTTTGTTAATTTTGTAGAAATAGTATGCTCCTAGGAAGTACTTTTTTACGTTTCGAAGTTCAATAGTTTAGCGATTCACGTGACCGAATTACACAGAAATTAATCATAGAACTTGCAGTTAAGTCCTAATTGCTTTATGTCTGATCCTCCCCTCTCTTTCTATCTCTCTCGGGTTATCTATCCCTCTACCTCTCTCTTTCTCTGTTTCTCTCTTATCATTTATCTCCTCTCTCTATTCGTCTATGTATCTTTCTGTCCTTTTCACTCTACTGTATATCTATAATTTCTGTTCAAGGATTGCCAGATGTTAAAGAGTATTAAAATGTTTTTGTCTCTTTTTTTTCCTTTTTTTCGTTCCTCTTTATTTGACACCTTTTTTTATAATTATTGGTAGCTAAACTTTTGTTCACGTTTGTACTATTTCTGTCATTGTTGTTGTAACCAAATAATGCAAATATATTCAATTTCAAAATTGTGCCAAGTCGATTGAAATTCTTAAAGAATTTATTTTACTGCTGATGCACTGAATAAAAAAGGTAGCCATTAGAATGTTTGGACCCTATCGAAATTGTCGCATTTTCTTCTTTTTTGTAATATTTGAATTAATTCTTCATGGCAACTGGTTTCTATAAGATTATAAAATATACGGAGTTTTTCTTTTCCGTAATGTTTGAATTATTTCTTCATGGGAACTAACTTCTGTAAGATTATGAAATATATGGAGTAGCCAACAAGATAAATATATTGTTAAAGTAGATTGTTAAATCAAAAATATATCGACAGCGCTAACATTCACGTAACATAATAGCGTCTCCTCTTAAGAGATCCTACTTAAATGTCTCGTCCAAAAATACGGAAGCAATCTTCTTCATATGTTTAGGTCCAAAAATTTAAAAATCGCGTAAAAGTGTATTTTAAGTTTTTGGTGAAATTTTGCTCATATATATCAAAGCGGTATTGGGCTAAGATATATCCAGAAATGTTTCAAGAATCCAACTGTCTCTCTAGAACTGTCTGATCTAGTTCTTTCCCTAACATTTAATTTAAAAAAGAAAATAAATACTGCCTCTAAGTAGTCGTCTAAGCATCTTTTACGTCTGAATTATCGGACGTGTTTAAAAGGTTGTCAAAAACGTATATGAACTTATTTCGATGGTGAAGGGTGAATCTGTCAAACAGAAAAAAATATCGAAGAGATAAGCGGAAATTTTAGGAGTAATAAAGACATGCTGAGTATATAGGCCAGTACACATCGCCTAGTGGAGACAATTGAGAAACAAACAATATTCATCCTTTGCATTGTCTCGAGAATGATTATGCAACTATTTAGTTGCATATTCCTCACCAATTTCAATTTTGTTATACCTTTTTTTAAACTTTACGTCAAATTCATCACATTGCTATTGTTGTTATTATATAAATATTTAAGCAACATAAAATAGCAAAGACCAATCTTTTAAAATCAGGTTTTCCTAACAGCGTACCCTTTCTTGTCTACACGAAGTCACTAACTATTTAGTGAAGCTTCACGGTAGCTTTGGCGATATGCCTTGAAATTCCTTCTAGCCAGTGTCCAACTGAAGGATAATAATTATGGGTATTCCTAGGAGAAATTGCGACATTTTCTCTACGGCTCTTCATTCTTCGCGTGTTTTATAATTAAAATACTTCCTACGTGTCATTTTACTTTTATTATTAAAAAAAAACATATGTTTATCCGCTATTTCTTTTTTGGCATATTTATTAATTGGGAATCCTAGCTTTATTGCCTCTCATTTTTTTTTCGTCTTCTTTTGTTTTTAGTCTACCAAAGATGTTGACTGCAGCCTTGTGCTTGTTAAAGTGTGTTCCTTAGCCAATAAATATTGAGTTGTGCAGTGCCTTATTACCATTGTATGTGATTACCTAGTGTCGGTTTGAATTATCGCCTTATTCACTCAATGTCTCACTTTCCCCTTTGCTTTATTTCACTTATTCTTCTGTTTCACTTACCGCAAAAGTTATCATTTAGGATCTTCTAGCTTAGTTGCTTTGATGCAAATTGTTTCGAAATTTATTTAATAAAATACAAAGTGCCATTTATGATATTTGTATTTGGTTTATGTTTCTTTCTTTTTTTGTAACTAAATCTGTTTGATATATTTTTGGAATTAGACGCTGTGTTGTGAATACAATTGCCTTCGTTGCTCATCTTTATAATATCATTTAAGTCTCATTTTCTATGCACTTAGAGGATTTGAAAGGAATATAATCTAATAAAAAAAATACATTTCACCCCAAAACATATTTAAGGCCGAACTGCCCAAATTTGACAAAGATAAAAGAAAAAGAAACGCTGAATGCCAGGTCGTTAAAATCAATCACAAAATACATATACTGCGAATATTTCGCCTTTTTATCAATAAAGTTTCATCAACATCACGAAATGACAAGGATGGGTGTGCTTCACCCACCCTTGCCAAAAATAGAGCCCACTAGAAACGTTTAATGCGAAAACGCCTCTCCTTGCCAGAGTCGACCCAGCTCTAAATGGGTACCTGGAGAAATCTGGGGAAGGTAAACAGGAAGGGTGTGCGAAAGCACAGGATGGCTGGCCCCCAACCCCCCCATTGCACTTCCTGGCTGAAGGGCCAAGAAACGGAGATCAGCACCTTCGGTACGGACTGTAAAGTCTAATGCCGTATCCTTTACCCTTTTTTTTTCCTTTTTTTACTGAGATTGTTCGGGACTGATTTTAGTATGACACTTCCGGAATTGTGTCTGTCTGTTTAACTTCAAGTTTGGAGCCTTACAGGGGGAAAAGAGGGGGCAGGGCAGGTATTGTTAGCGTTAGCTCAAATGGTGTTATGTTGCAAGCTAAGCGCTTTGTCTTAAACAACTGTTATTAAGTGTTAGTTATTTCTACAAGTTATTAACTGCCAGTTATAATTCAAAGATACGAAAAATATTTGATATTAAAAAAAAATCCCAACTGCTATGCCTAAGAAAGAAAAATATCGCCTATTTTGGAATCAAAGGAGAAACCCTTGAGCATCCTCAGAACCAAATAATATCTTGGAAGCGGATTGAACCAGTTGATAGAGTTTAAGAATCTCAGTTTGGAACTAGGATTCTAAGTTGAGTAGGTGTCTGAATGGGGAAGAAGAGTGGCTAGACTAGACATATGCCTCCTTAACTCAAAAGGTAATATGTTACAGACTATGCGCATTGGCTTTAAAAAATGTTATTAACTTGCAGTTAATTTGAAAAGAAGGTTCTCTGGGCTTCAAAGAAACGAAAAAATTGTTTATAGAAAAAATTAAAATGTTTCCTAACTACTATGTATAAAAAAGTGAAATATTTTGGAATCAAAGGAGAAACCTTAATCATCCTCAGAACCAAATAATATCTGGGGAAACGAATTGAGTCGGTAGAGTTTAAGGATCTCTGTTTTGAATAAGGAATAAGCAACCTGAAGGTTAATAATCTCAGTTTGAAAACGGCACCTCATAACAGCTTTTAAGTGAACGCAGCTAATTTGCACTTTTCCTTTGATAATCAAAGAGTATATAAAACTTAGTAAAGTGCTGAATTTATGACATCTTTTATGGTGGGAACGTGCTTGGGTCATATCTGAAAAACACTTAAACTTTATCTAATCCATGGTTCAGAGTATAGATACTAAATTTTAAGAGATTGTCAATACCTGCTTGGTGTCTTTAGCGGAATTTTGGATCATATTGTGCCGTCTCTTGAAGGTTTGTGGTGATTGACAGTTCTTCGGTGATTCCTACCGATTGCTAAAATCCATAGCTGTCACAAATTGAGTCACATAAATCCTTTTATAGCCAGCCTTTGGAATGGGTTTGGTTTAACCATAATTAAGAACAGCGAAATATATCAAGTCTGTTGGGTGATCTTGCGTATAACATGAAAATTGAACAAGAAACGCTAGAGTCTGCAAAATATGTTTTGTACAGGAAAATTATAACAAGGTTTACTTTTCCCTTTTTTAGCTTTAAAATATATATGTAATTAGGAAATAATAGAAGTATGTTAATGAAAAACAAAATCAAAAATCTTATAATAGTTTTTAAAGAAAAATAAAATTCTAATTAAATAGAAAACCTGAAAGATCGGAAATAGTCTTATAATGAGTCAAACTTTGAACTTACTGAAATTATTGTAAATGAATAAATGAAACCGAAAATGAAAAAAACTACCATTAAGGTGTATATTGATCTCCGTTTTCTATACTTTTGAATGAAATGAAAAATAGCGCTAAAAAAATGTAGAACTCAAAAAGAAAAAAAAACGTTTAGCTTCTGCCTAGCACAAATCATTAGAAAAAACATCCTGAGTTCCAAACCCTTCTAATGAGAAAAAAAATAGAGCCCTATTTCTGCTGTCCACAAGAAGAGAATTATTGACAATCGTGTTTCTATGAGCTAACGTAAAAATTGTAACTAATAAGTGTTAGTGAATCAAACAGTTCGTGGTAACGAACTGTAGTAAGGAGCGACCCGGCTCAATAGTAAACGAAACTCTAAAAAACGGAATTTCGATGCTAAAAGATATATCAAAAGAATCGAATTTTTAAGCTGATTTCAAATATATAAGTTTTATCAAATTTAGTCTTTGTCATCAAAAGTTACGAGCCTGAGAAAATTTGCCTTATTTTGGAAAATAGGGGGAAACACCCCCTAAAAGTCATAGTATCGTAACAAAAATCACGCCATCGCATTCAGCGTATTAGAGAACCTTATAGAAAAAATTTCAAGGTCCAATCTACAAAAATGTGGGATTTCGTATTTTTTGCCAGAAGACTAATCACGGGTGCGTGTTTATTTGTTTGTTTGTTTTTTGTTTTTTTCCCCAGGGGTCATCATATCGACCAAGTGGTCCTAGAGTGTTGCAAGAGGGCTCATTCTAACGGAAATGAAAAGTTCTAGTGCCCTTTTTAAGTTACCGAAAAAATTGGAGGGCACCTAGGCCCCCTTCCACGCTCATTTTTTCCCAAAGTCAACGGATCAAAATTTTGAGATAGCCATTTTGTTCCGCATAGTCGAAAACCATAATAGCTATGTCTTTGGGGATGACTTACCCCCCACAGTCCCTGGGGGAGGGGCTGCAAGTTACTAACTTGGACCAATGTTTACATACAGTAATGGTTATTGGGAAGTGTACCGACGTTTTCAGGGGGATTTTTTTGTTTGGGTGTGGGGTTCAGGGGAGGGGGCTATATGGGAGGATCTTTCCTTGGAGGAATATTTCATGGGGGAAGAGAAATTCAATGAAAAGGGCGCAGGATTTTCTAGCATTACTATTAAAAAAAAATGAAAATATAAACATGAAAAAGTTTTACAATTGAAAGTAAGGAGAAGCATTAAAACTTAAAACGAACAGAGATTATTACGCATATGATGGGTTCTAAAAATACATTAGCATAAAGAGCGAGGTATTTAGAAGGAGATAAATACTTCGCTCTTTATTCTAAATTATTTTTAGTAATTTCAACTATTTATTCTACGGCCTTTCTGATTCAGGGGTCATTCTTAAAGAATTGGGACAAAACTTAAGATTTAGTGTGAAGAACGAGGTATTAACGAGGGGACAAACTCCCTCATATATATAATCAAAAATATAAGAATATAAAAGTTTGTTACGTAAGTTAATTCTTAAGTTATGTATATTTTTTACTAATAAAAACGTTCGTTAAAAATTAAAAGTTCTAGTTGCCTTTATAAGTAACCGAAAAAATTGGAGGGCAACTAGGTCTCCTTCCCCACCCCTTATTTCTCAAAATCGTCTGATCAAAACTAAGAGAAAGCCATTTAGCCAAAAAAAGAATTAATAGCAAATTTCATTTTAATAATTTATGTACGGAGAGCCAAAATCAGACATGCATTAATTCAAAAACTTTCAGAAATTAAATTAAAAAAACAAGTTTTTTGAAATGAAAGTAAGGAGCGACATTAAAATTTAAAACGAACAGAAATTACTCTTTATATTAAAGGGGCTTTTCCTCCTCGACACCCCGCTCCTTGTGCTAAAGTTTGACTCTTTCTCGCAACTCTACTTTTTAAAACAATAAAAAACTTTAGCGTAAAGAGCGGGGTGTCGAGGAGGAAAAGCCCCTTTCATATAAGGAGTAATTTCTGTTCGTTTTAAAATTTTAATGTCGCTCCTTACTTTCATTTCAAAAAACTTGTTTTTTTAATTTGATTTCTGAAAGTTTTTGAATTAATGCATGTCTGATTTTGGCTCTCCGTACATAAATTATTAAAATGAAATTTGCTATTAATTCTTTTTTTGGCTAAATGGCTTTCTCTTAGTTTTGATCAGACGATTTTGAGAAATAAGGGGTGGGGAAGGAGACCTAGTTGCCCTCCAATTTTTTCGGTTACTTATAAAGGCAACTAGAACTTTTAATTTTTAACGAACGTTTTTATTAGTAAAAAATATACATAACTTAAGAATTAACTTACGTAACAAACTTTTATATTCTTATATTTTTGATTATATATATGAGGGAGTTTGTCCCCTCGTTAATACCTCGTTCTTCACACTAAATCTTAAGTTTTGTCCCAATTCTTTAAGAATGACCCCTGAATCAGAAAGGCCGTAGAATAAATAGTTGAAATTACTAAAAATAATTTAGAATAAAGAGCGAAGTATTTATCTCCTTCTAAATACCTCGCTCTTTATGCTAATGTATTTTTAGAACCCATCATATGCGTAATAATCTCGTTCGTTTTAAAATTTTAATGTCGCTCCTTACTTTCATTTCAAAAAACTTGTTTTTTTTATTTAATTTCGTTAAGACTTCGAAATGTTTTCGGGGAAGTTTATTAATAAATTTATTCTCGCAAAATTATAACTAGATCCCAAAATAGCAATAAAATTTTCAAATTATTGTGATGTATTTGTTTTTATGAAATTCTATATCATTTTTGTGCCTTTCTTAAAGTTTGAAATACTGTTTTGAATATTCGTTCTTCTTCTTCAGATGTGTACGGGATTAATAGATATAATGAGGGATCCATTCATCTCTTGATTTTTTTTTTCATTCACGACTTTGTTATTAACCACAATGAGGAACCCTTTCATCCTTTAGAACAGCTATTGTGGTGACCTATATGAGGTTAGCAGACCATCTTCTTTAGGATGTAGATAATTTTTTAAGATGTTCTATTCAGATTGAGCGGGGAAATCACTAAAAATAACAGTACATGAGTTTTCTTGGATTATGCATCCAGGCTATAACATGTTAAGCCTCCTGAAGCAGATTGACTGCTACTATTACTGACAACTCATTGAAACAACAAGGCGTTTGAGGCCAGTTGACCTGCACACACTTCTTATCTTAATCTATTCAAAAATTTTTCTTTGCCCTCCTAAGAAGATCTAATTTTCTATAAATTCTTTCAAATAACCTCCTAGCACCCTATTCGGGGACGCCTTACTTTTCGTTTGTCCCTAGATGGTTGGCCAAAAAGAATAATAGTACTATAGAAACTACCAATTCTCCTCAACCTAGATCATCCCATCAATTCGCCCAATTTTCAATTCACACTATTTTAAATGAAACTTTCCAACATTTTTATACTTTATATATACTACCAACAAAACGTAGTAATTTAAAACGATTTAATATTTAATAGATAGTTCGATATCAATATCTATATAATTATTATTATCTTTACCTTTTCTTCGAATAACCTCAAAATCATACCTTTTTCTAATTTTTTAATTTCTTTGCAAATCTGCTGCCGTAGAATAAAATCGTTTTGGTGCAAAGATATCAACCACTTCACCTTTAAAATTAATAGTAATAACGATTTTATTTTCATATTTAGTTTTTACACATTTCATTATATTGATTGGGTATTTTGTTCCAATGTCTAAATCTTCTTTCCTAATAGTTTGACTATTTTTATTTTCCATTTTCATTTTGCTTAAAAGTTTCTTAATCGGAAAAAATTATCTAACCGAATGATTTCCGTCGAACTTTTAACAAGTCTTCGATAGCGCAAATGGTTGAAAGGTAAGAAGTTCTAATTTCCTATAAATTCGTTCAAATAACCTCCTACCACCCTCTTCGGGGACGCCTTACTTTTCGTTTGTCCCTAGATGGTTGGCCAAAAAGAAAAATAGTACTATAGAAACTACCAATTCTCCCCTACCTAGATCATCCCATCAATTCGCCCAATTTTCAATTCACACCATTTTAAATGAAAATTTCTAACATTTTTATGCTTTATATATACTACCGACAAAACGTAGTAATTTAAAACGATTTAATATTTAATAGATAGTTCGATATAAATATCTAGATAATTATTATCATCTTTCCCTTTTCTTCGAATAACCCTAAAAATCATACCTTTTTCTAGTTTTTTAATTTCTTTTCAAAATCTGCTGCCGTAGAATAAAATCATTTTGGTGCAAAGATATCAATCACTTCACCTTTAAAATTAATAGTAATAACGATTTTATTTTCATATTTAGTTTTTACACATTTCATTGTATTGATTGGGTATTTTGTTCCAATGTCTAAATCTTCTTTCCTAATAGTGTGACTATTTTTATTTTCCATTTTCATTTTGCTTAAAATTTTCTTAATCGGAAAAAAATTATCTAACCAAATGATTTCCGTCTAACTTTTAACAAGTCTTCGATAGCGCAAATGGTCGAAAGGTGCCAGGTTCACTTTTGGAAGCCTGCATCATTTTTAGTGATTCTATATGTCAAACGAAACACAAAAAGATTGTACAAAATCTCCTTACAGACCAGTATAGCCGAGTTGGTAAAGCGATTGACTGATTATCGGTTGCGATCCAACAGTTCGACTCTCACTGTTACTTCGTGTGGTAGTTACATCTCGGATGAACGATCAATTTTTATAAACACCCTTTTTATTGATTTTTATTTAGTTTTCAAAATAACTTTTTACTTTATTGTTCACTTCATTATAATTTCCAGCAGTTGAAATCTGTTATGATTAAAAAAAAACTAATTTCAGTAATATCTTTATTTCGCACACTACTATATTGAGGTTTCAAATCTGAAATAATTTTATTCTTTTATTTGATTTCAATTCCTAATTTTACGTTTAATTCAGGTTCAGTATTGTAGTGATATTGCTTTTTGTCTTTTTCTCTTTTACATTTCCTGACCACTGAATATAGTGATCGCATTTTGATATTTCATTATTAAGTGACAATTGATGGTATTGAATATTTCCTCTTTTTGCCAGTAATCTTTAAATTATGGTTTTTGACAAATGACCGCAGTTCATTAATTGTATAATGCGGTACTCATTTTTATATTTTGATGAAAATAGATTTCTATTGTAACCAATTATTAATCACTTCCGCAATGTCTCCCATTTATTAAGAGCTAATTTTATTAAACAAAATTGCAAATCTTAAAAATAGTCAATCCTGAGAAATTTTATTGCTTGCTATTCACTATTCTTGAGAATGTGGAAATCAGTTAGTGTTTACTAATATGTTTGATAATTTAAATTTGTGTAATAGATCGAGATTTATGGTATGCGATGTAAAAGAGGTACTGCAATCGAGTCTTTAACTCGGGCAGTTTCAAAAAGAAATTATGTGCCAGTGATTAAAGGTATTTTTGCACTTTGCGGTTGCTAGAAAAATCGTTTTTAAAAGAAGGAGGCAATGGGCAAAAACCATAGATAAAATGAAGTGGTATTTGTACTGTCAAGAGTAGTGTAGCAACCAAACTTTTAGAACCCTATTGTTTATACTTTTCAGGGATTGATTTTTTACATAGAAATTCTAAAGAATATTGTTTTACTGCATCAAAAATAAAAATCGAAAGAAGTGTTGCAAAATCAAAATAGTTATTCTTTACATCATCCAGCTTACCAAATATTTAAAAGAAGACGTGTTTATATTCATAGTGTTGATAACCAGTGGTAAGCAGATTTGGTTGATATTCAAAAATATAAATGTGAAAATAATAATTTTGTTTATATTCTTACAGTCGCTGATAGTTTTAGTAAATATACTTGACGTGTTCCTTTAAAAGATAAAACGGGTAAGGAAGTTATTAATGCTTTTATGGATTTATTTCGAAATAGAAACCCTAAAAAATTACAAACAGATAAAGGTAAAAATTTTGTTATGAAAAACATTCAATTATTTTTTAAGAGTAAAGAATTTCATTGATTCTCATCTGAAAGTGAATTGAAAGATCAAATTGTTGATTAGCTTAATCAAAGAGATGATACGGAAATATTTTACTCATAAAAATAAAAAATACTGTATAGATGTATCACCCTCTTTTATTAACAATTATAACAATTCTTACCATCGATGGATAAAAATGGAATCGATAGAAGCGAGTAAAAAAAGTAAATGAAAACAAGGTGTACACTAATTATTTCCGGATGTCTAAGTTAAAAAAAAAATATCCATAAGCAAATTTAATGTTGGTGATTTGGCTAGAATTAATAAAAGTAAGGGTGTTTTTGATAAATGTTACCTGCCAAACTATACAACTAAAGGGTTTAAAATAGCTGCAGTGAAACCGAAAACCCTCTATATCGTATGAACTCTCGGATAAAACTGGTGAACTCATTATTGGTGGTTCTTAGGAAAAAGGACTCTCGAAATTTATTCAATAAACACTTTCATTCTATAAGTGAATTCGACAAAGTTGAATAAATTGTTAGTGAATTTAGGGAAAAGTAAAAAAATGCGAAGAAATATAGTTTAAGAACGTGCCTTATATCAAGCTAGATTTCGCGGATATGCTTAAAAGGTGGTTGGTTCAATCGTTTAAGAAAAAATACAAATATAAATATGATTATTGACGAGCTACATGAAAATAACACTAATTAAGAAGAAGATTACAACGAGTTAATCAATCTTTAAGCAGTGCAGAACGTTTTCAGGCAAGCAATCAAGCTCACCCAGATCAAGCTATTTCACCCCCGAATAAGCCAAATTTCACTGACAATATCGATTTTAGGATAGATGAAGAGCTTTTGAGAGAATTCATTAAGGACTATGATCCTAAGAGATTTTATTTTCAAATGCCTAGTTTTTATCTAGAAGACTACCAATATTTAAAAGATGCTTTAGTTGAATCAGGAACACTTACAGTTCTTTCCTCATGAAAAATATTTGAAACAGGTAAAATTAAATGGTTATAAATATTGCAAATTTTGTGAAGTTCAAAAATAATCTTTAAAAATAATTCAAGAAATATTTAAAAAAAATTGCAAACCTCCCTCCCTAGGCCGTATGTAATTTTTTTTTTTTTTTTTTGGTGATCTCACATCAGCCTGGGTTCTGAGGAAACCTCGCAGGTTTTTGTTTGGAGGGAAGCTAGCTGCTTCTTACTGCTTGATCTGTGACCAGATCGTATTGACAACATGAACTGCTACGCGAGGTAACAATGAGAGTCAAACTGTTGGCTCGCGACCGATTATCAATCAATCGCCTTACCAACAAAACTATTCCTGCAAATAAGAAGATTTTATACAAATTCATCATGATTCCATTGATTGACGATTTTCATGATTTAGTTTTGATTTAATAAAATCATCAGCTAATAAATGAAGAGACTTTTAAGCGAAATGAAAATGGAGAATAAATATAATCGAATTCTTAGGAAAAAAGATTTAGATATTGGAACGGAATACGCAATTAAAACAATGAGATGTATAAAACTTAACCAACTCAATATTATGGAAACCAACTCAATATTACTTTAAAGGTGAAGCGGTTGACATCTACACCAAAACGATTTGTTTCCACATCAGCTGATTTTTAAAAGAGATTTAAAAAAAATAGATAGAGGTATGATTTTAAAGATTATTGAAAGAAAAGGGAAACATAATAAAAATTATCTAGATATTGTTATCGAACTATCCATTAAGTGTTAAATCATATTAAATTATTACATTTTATCTGTAGTATATATAAGGTATTGAATATAAGCGAAATATACATCAACTCTTATTTCAGAAGACTTATTTTGATCGTAAAGATAATGATGAGAAATTGCAAAAATGTCAGAAATTTTCATTTAAAATGATGTGAATTTGATTGAAAATGGGGTAAGTTGATATGGTCGTCTAGGCGGAGCAGAATCAGCAATTTTTATACTAATAATAACCTTTGGCAATCCGTCATTCACAGAACGTTGTCTTATTCATCCAAACCCTTTTTCATTATAGCCGTGGGAAGCAGGACGGAACCATATTTTTGCAAAATTTACTGTTTGAAATAGGGTCAGTCAAACGTAATAAAAAAATCCGGACACAATTCCTTTGGAAAATACCTAACAAGTCCTCCTCCGTCTTTCGTCTCTCCATGTTTCAGAACTATTCATCACCACTGTCTTCCATATAGCTTCCATATAGCAATGTACCAATCTTGGTTTGCAGGCTTATCTTCCTATGAAAAATACCCTGAGCCTTGGCTATTCTACTTTTAATATATTTTCTTTATTACTATCTTTACTAGCAATACTACCACGTAAGTGAAGCTACCTTCTTTTTCGATCAGGGAATCAGTCAGGACTAATTTTTTTTAGATATCAGTTGGTAATTAACATATTCTTTAAAAACCATCTGAATTGCTCGGAGCAGAAAGGATAGATTAATATTTGTGTATATAATTTTGTAACATAAAGGCTAGAACAGACAATACCAAAGGTAAATCCTGTGCCATATTTTTTTATTTAATGTATCTGAATAGAGGTCAATATGGCTAAGGAAATTTTAGATTTCTTCTCAGTTACTATTTGTTGCACCTCCTCTTTTGAGTCATATGCTTTGTCTCGTGGCAGGAAGTAGAAGATACAACACAGGGAACACATCTTCCAAGGCGGTGAACCTACAAAGATATCTTCTTCATGTCCTTTTCCATAAATTGAAAGATCTATGTACTCAAACGGCAGGTTCTTTCACTTTTTTATTGCACCGGCTACAGAACTGGGATATAATTATGAATTGGGGGTCGTATTCTTGGAGCAACAATGTAATCCCTCATAAATTTGTCCCTTCTTTAAGATGTTACTGGATAACTTGAATATCATCCTATCATGATGAGGTGCGATGTTATAATTCAGGATTACATTACATTTGAACATCCAATTTACAAATTACCCACCCATTTAATACATACTCACGAATTTTCAGTAATTATTTTGTTTTCAGTTAGTAATTGTGTTTCCACAAGCCAACAGAGAATTATTAGTAACCATTTGAACAGCAAAAAAGAAAGCATAGCTTTCAAAAGCTGTATCTGAAACAGCGTTGTTAACTTGGCATGGATTGTTAATCTGAAAGGATTTGAATGTAGAGTATAGGCTACAGTGCACATATCTATGTAGTAGGATTAAACTAGAAAATATCCGTCACCAAGTATCTCGGCGCTTACAAGAGTTCCTCCTATTTTTTTTTTTTTTTTTTTTTTTTTTTTTTTTTTTTTTTTTAGCGCTTCACTGTATATTTCTCAGTAGCTGGAGCATCTTTGAAAATGGTGCGAGCCTGAATTGCTTATGATTGCGAAAGCAGAAAGATTGGGGATGACCTGGTGAAGTGATTCGCTACTATCCAATCTCACAGATATGGCTTATGACTTGACTGAGTGCCGGATCCAAATTTTTTAATAGGGGGTTTTGATTTAATTTTAACAAATACTGAAATTTCTAGTGCTAAGTTCTAATCAGCGTTGCAACAGAAAATAGCCAGAATTTTGTAAATAGTGGGAGAGTGATCCACTTGTGGGGGGGGACTGTTTGATATTCGCCACAAAATGTTTTACCGCAAAGGGAAAACCTAATAGTTTTAGCACAGATTATCATTAAGTTTCACAATACTCTGTGGGTTTACTTTGTAACATTGCGCCATTGAGCGTCAAAACTTTTTTCTTCTCGGTAAGGAAAAATGTTCCCTTGAATTTTTTCTCTTTTATAATTTTTTAGGGCCATAAAAGTGTCCTTTGAAATTTAAGGGAGGACCTCTGTTTTTCTTCTAGTAATCGGTGGAATGGTCCTATCCAATAAATTACAAAACGTCTATTACGAACTGTTTATCGTGAAACATGGTATAAATTTTCAGAAAATTGAAGGACATCAAAGGAATTGTATTTGTATTATAAGAAGAATATAAAGTAATACTTTTTGTTATCATTGTTGTAAGTATTCTGCTACGAACTTGCAGATTACGTAAATCTTGTCATCTGAAAGCATCTTTTTATGACGCATTAATTTAACCCTTACGAATCTTTTCATTATCTTTCAAGGCTCGGGTTACGTCCAGTTGGGTATAAAACTTGAATATTTCAGAACTGTGTTAAAATTATTTAAAATTATTAAATCTTTCTAGTTACCAATTTTATCTTCAATTACTGATCAAACTTCTTTTTTGTCCAGGGTCTGTTTGGAGCCAAAAGGAGGGGGTATGGTCGTTACCAGATCCACCAATGTCTTTGCTTGAATAATTTGCAAATATGCTTTTGCACATAATTTGCATATATTGCATTATATCATTTGCGTATATATTTAGCTTAATTATAAAGCTTTAATATGACATAGCAAATGACTTTTGCTGATGCCAAAACAAATGATTTTAGTCATGCACATTTCTAGGGTTTTTATTTTTTGGAGAATGTAAAGGGTTGAGTTTTTTCTTCTGATTCTTTACATTCAGTTCTCTTGTTAGCTGTCTTGGCATAATTAACTTCACTTTCTAAGAAAATTGTCCTTGCTTAGACTCTGAACGGTAGCTAACATACTAGTACCGTTAATAGAAAAGGGCATTTATAATGACCTTTTCTTCTTTTAAATATCTTTGTCGTATCCGTCTGCGGAGCTATCAACGTTATTTGCCATCTCAACTGTCCCCTTCAACAATTTAATCGATATTTTTTGCGCACGCGTGCATATTACGAAGAGAAATTTAAGAATCGTGAAATCAGCAGATATCCCAGCCAAGAAAAAAAACTAGCAAGTAATTATTTTAGTTTTAATAGTTTAAATATTTGGTTATCTCCATTTTTCAGCAAAATTTTTAAGTTTTATTATTTCATTGTTTTCTTAATGAGCTCCTCAGTATTACAGATAATAAAAATCAAACAAATATCAATAAACATTTGTAAAAAAAAAAGAATTGACTAAATTTAATTTAGCTGCAAGTCTGCATTCATGCCGACCACATAATTTCCCTCTCAGAAAAAATTGATAGATCTATGGAACTGAAATGTCAATGCGAAGCACCAAACTTCCTAATGAAATATCATCACGTTATGTATTGTTCAAATAAATATTATTTTTTACCTTGATTATCCTTATAAATGTATTCTTTATTTTCCTTTCAATTCTAAAACCATATTATCATTAATTTTCGCATTATTACGGCCAGACCAATTATTTTTCTTTTTCTTTTTATCTCTTCAACGTATTGCATTCTTCCTTATCCCTTAGACACTCTATTTGTCCTATTTATTTTCCTGTTCTCTAGGCTGTGAATACCGATACCACACGCGCGCTACTTATGAAAAGATTTAATGTCACTTACTATTCTCATGGGTTGGATTTTCTCCAGAGGAGCTGTATCGTGGTCAATCTTTGTCTAATGGTTTGAGTAGAGAGTGATCGTATTGTTTAGATATGTATGCTGTGGGGTAGGCCGACAGTAAACATACAAAACGACACAATACTTGATTTTGAAAGGTTTCTTTTTTCGTTTTATTATATTGTATTTTTTTACCTCTAGGAATTTTATTGCTTAATCTTTTATTTTTGAGAAAATTCTGAAAAATCCACTTCTAAAGGAACAGGAAGCCAATGGAAAAGTTTTTTAAAGCTGAAAGCAAACTATTTCCTTTTCCTTTAATTGTAAAACCATTCGTAATGAAGAATCGGAACTCTTTTGACACGCCAGTTTTTTTCTAAAAGTTGTAAGGATCCTAATGAAAAGATGAAATGTGATAGCTTGGTTGAATAATTGCAGTGCAATAATAAAAATATTGAGCACTTCAAGCTCTTCTGTAAGTATCATTACGTGTAATCGCTAAAGCAAATGAGAATGTGGGACACCTACCAGTACCTAACCCTGAAACCGCCGGTGAGCCCATGTACCCGTTTGATGGCAGAATGATCTAACATTCTTAGTATCTAAATTGGCTGAATTTGGTTTAGTTTTTCGAAAGAATCAGATTGAAGTGAAAAAGGCCTAAAGCGCAAGGAAAATCAGTGGCAGGTGACAGAAGAATAATACTACATATCTCTACTTCTTGAGATTGTTTCAATTTTTGAAAAATGATTTATAGCCGATTGGTGGATTACTTTATAAAAACAGTTAATTTTTTCATTCAAGTCAATTTGTTTGAGAAAAATGTGTCTACGGATTGTCTAGATGTAGATTAAAAGTTGGCTTTAATTTTTATGTATATTGTAAAATGTTTCATCATGTTGAGCATGAGAGTTTATTGGCGAAGTTTGGGAACACTGAAATACGTTCTAAAACTCCTAAATTGATAGTATCATTTCTGGAAAAAAGAACGCCAAGAGTAAAGTACAATCTTGCTAGACAAGAAGATAGTACAGTGTGAGGTACCACAAGGATCTGTGCCGGGTACCTTCTTACTTCTTTTATATATTAATAATCTTTAATACATATCTTAAGACGCTAACAACGCTAAAGTGCAATGAAGGTTATTTGTGAATATAACTTCCAGCATTTGCTGATGACACTCAGTATAGAGTTGGTTCAAAAAAAGAAGTTGATTTCAAAAGTGGTATGAAAAAAAAAACAATGGTGACAATCGAGAAATGGATGCCAGGGAGCAAATGTTAATTAACTAGAAAAAGAATGTTCATATTATGTGCCACAAGTGCATACTACTGTCCCTGGATTGAAAGAAATTGAGTCAGAAAGCGGACATGTAAAATGAACAAACATTAAAAGGCATCTTAATGACATAGTAGATGTCATTAAGATGACATCTCAAATCAAGAAGACTCATTAAGATGACGTTTCAAAGATTATGGCAATTATGAATATTAAAATTTCAAAATATGTTAAAATTCTTTGGAAGTAGACTAATTTTTCCCCAAAAAAGTAATTGTAATGTATTTTTCTCTTATTCATCCATGTTTTTTGTATTGTGTCACAGTTTGGTCGTTCACTAGCCATTTATACCCGCTTTTTTTGTTACAAAATACAATAGTAGAAATGTCGACCAATGGTTTGCACTGAAATACATCTAGGTATCATTGGTTAAAAATTTCAGTGTTTTTGTTTTGGCTAAGTTTTATGTAACTTTGCTTATGTATATTTTTTCTAATTTATTATCTGTGTGCGTTTCAGCATTTTTTGGAGAAAGGTAGTATAGTTTTGAAACTAAAAACGTTAAAATAATTAGAACACTGGTTCCAGTTAGTATCTAAATTTTCCACTGGTATATAGGCTCTGAATTCCGGAAAGAAGGCACTTAAGAAATTTGGTGTTTATTTGGGGTGTATTTGTTTTAGTCATTATCCTGGAGACGAATTGAGTAATTACTTTTATATTGACCATTTTTATAGTGGGCTTTTAAAACAGAAATACATTCATATGTTTGATTTGGATGGTGAAATTTTGGAGTATGAGTGTGTGATCCACTTTAATGTAAATATAACTATTTTATAATTATTTATTAAATTAGTTTGAAAGGGATGGGGGAGAGGGAGGTAAGAATTTTTTTCTGAGGAAGTGCATTAACATTTAACCTGTGCTTTTTGGGTCGTCAAAATACGTTAATATGTGTCGAAACTTCTTTTAAATATAAAGAGCAATGTTTATTTCTGTTTTGTTAGTGTTATTGACAGATTTGGCTGTCTTGTGTTTTTGTGACAATATGTTAATAAAATTAAATAAAAAAAAACTAGTTTTTAAGCTGAAAGTAAGGAGCGACATTAAAACTTAAAACGAACAGAAATTACTCCTTATATGAAATGGGTTGTCCCCTCCGTAATCCCTCGCTCTTTACGCTAAAGCTTTTAATTGTTTTAAAAAGTAGAGTTGTGGCAAAGAGTCAAACTTTAGCGTAAAGAGCAAGGGATTGCGGAGGGGAAAACCCATTTCATATAAGGAGTAATTTCTGTTCGTTTTAAGTTTTAATGTCGCTCCTTACTTTCAGCTAATTTTTTTTTTATTTCATTTCTGAACGTTTTTGAATTAATGCATGTTTAGTTTTGGCTCTCCGCACATAAATTAATAAAATGAAATTTGTATATTAATTGTTTTTTTGGCTAAATGGCTTTCTCTTAGTTTTGATCAGACGATTTTGAGAAATAAGGGGTGGAGAAGGAGGCCTAGTTGCCCTCCAATTTTTGGTTACTTAAAAAGGCAACTAGAACTTTTAATTTTTAACGAAGGTTTTTATTAGTAAAGAATATACGTAACTTAAGAATTAACTTACGTAACAAACTTTCATAATCTTATATTTTTATTATGTATACGAGGGGTTTTGTACCCTCATTAATACCTCGCTCTTTACACTAAATCATAAGTTTTGTCCCAATTCGTTAAGAATGACCCCTGAATCAGAACGGCCGTAGAATAAATAGTTGAAATTACTAAAAATACTTTAGCATAAAGAGCAAGGTATTTATCTCCTCCTAAATACCTCGCTCTTTATGCTGAAGTATTTTTAGAACACCTCATATGCGTAATAATATCTGTTCGTTTTAAGTTACAATGCTACTCCTTCCTTTCATTTGAAAAAAACATTTTCATGTTTATTTTTCATTGTTTTCTTATAGTAATTCTAGACAATCCTGCGCCCTTTTCATTGAATTTTTCTTCCCCCATGACAGATTCCTCCAAGGAAAGATCCTGCAACATAGCCCCCTCCCCTCAGCCCCACCCCCAAACAAAATAAAATCCCCCTGAAAACGTCTGTACACTTCCCAATAACCATTACTATGTGTAAACACTGGTCAAAGTTTGTAACTTGCAGCCCCTCCCCCAGGGATTGTGGGGGAGTAAGTCATCCCCAAAGACATAGTTTTTATGATTTTCGACTATGCTGAACAAAATGGATATCTCAAAATTTTAATTCGTTGACTTTGGGAAAAGAATGAGCGTGGGAGGGGGCCTAGATGCCCTCCAATTTTCTGGTCACTTAAAAAGGGCACTAGAACTTTTCATTTCCGTTAGAATGAGCCCTCTTGCGATATTCTAGGACCCCTTGGTCGATACGATGACCCCTGGGACAAAGAAAAAAAACAAACAAACAAATAAACACGCACCCGTGATTTGTCTTCTGGCAAAAAATACAAAATTCCACATTTTTGTAGATAGGAGCTTGAAACTTCTACAGTAGGGTTCTGTGATACGCTGAATCCGATGGTGTCATTTTTGTTAAGATTCTAAGACTTTTAGGGGGTGTTTCCCCCTATTTTCTTGAATAAGGCAAAATTTTTCAGGCTCGTAACTTTTGATGGGTAAGACTAAACTTGATTAAACTTATATATTTAAAATCAGCATTAAAATGCAATTCTTTTGATGTAGCTATTGATATGAAAATTCAATTTTTTAGTTTTGGTTACTATTGAGCCGGGTCGCTCCTTACTACAGTTCGTTATTACGAACTGTTTGATATGAATAAGATTAAAAATTTGATCCATATCACAAGTTTTTTTATATATAAACTGCCATTTGACTGTGATCTAATTTGGATATGGAGATAAACTAAGTCAAGTGAAGAAAGACATGGTTTTCAGTATAAGCACTTCGGTTGGTTTTATATGGCTATAGGCATTTGAAGATAAATAGCTTGGTATATACTGTCACTTTAATCCGGTTGCCCTACAATTAAAATTCCAGGGACCCTCATCACCAGACCATACCATCATTCCTAACCACGACTTATTTGCGTTCAACAGAGCTTATTGCAGCTAATTTTTGTAAATGGTTGAATAAGGCTGTGCCTTTCTTATAGCTCTTTTACGCAAAGATGCCCGTATCTTTTTAATGATTCAGTAAGCCCCACTCTCTATTGGTACTTTTTGCGGCTCAGAAAGGCAAATGAGGCGCATTAGAAGTGTTGTTTTTTTTATAGAAAATTATTTTAACCCTACCAACTTCACTTAGAAAAACCATAAGGAAGACGGAACTTAAGAGTAATTGTTTTGCTCTATTAATTTCGGTTTGGTTTGCACATCAAAATAAATTTCGTGCAAAAAAAACCTTTAATACTGACTGAAAATGTGGTCAGCATATAAGGTTAATGATACATAAGTGTACCAAAAATTTTATCTCAGTGAAAGCAAGAATATCAGTCAATTGAGCTCTGAAGCACAATACACAAATAGATTATTGGAATAGGTTTCAATAAGTGCTTTTGAATGCAAATCGATAATCGTAATTACCTATTGAAAATTAATCCTTCGCCAAGCAAACGTGGGAATGGACCTTAAGGCAGAAATTTGAAATAATTCTAACGTGACAGTTGGTCTTGTAATGATAGAAAAAATAACATATTGTGTTGTTAAAGAAGAGCTTTTGAAGTTTTCTGGGAAAAAAGTGGTTTCTAATAAGTGTATCTTGATTGTAATTAATTATCTTACTGCAGTTGTCCTATCAATAAAACCTTCGTTTTTATGGGACTTTCTTGATTGTGAAGATTCCCAAATATTTAATTTTATTACTTCTTTAAAAGATAAAAGTATTATACCAGAAATAATAGATGTTCTTGTTTGCCAGTATAACTCAGATCTTGACTCTTTTGATACAATAAAGGAGGTTTATGTCTATAATAAAAATGCTCTTCAGGTCCAGAATGCATTACCACAGTTCTTTTCTTTACCATTAGGGAATCCCATTGAAATAAATTATGTTACTCACATGCTAGACAAATTTAGAGAAATAAACTCAGTTGCTTGTAGCAAAAGCAGTTCAAGACAACTTTTAGTTTTCCACTGCCAGCCTAATTGTCAAGTTACACTTGCTGGTTTGTTCTTAGGCTATCCAATAGTTTATGTTTTATTGGAAAATGCCTGTTCCAGCAGCTTAGACTTTGCACCAGTCTGTATCCAGTTGAAATATTTTGACAAAGTCATCACATCTTTTACATGTCCATTCCCTCATTATGATAATTACAGGGAAAAAATTGATATTTGGTTTCAGGAAATTAAGCAACTATGTCCAAATATTTGTATAAACTTAAATAGGGTAGATGACTTACAATCTGTTTCCATTGCTCTCTGAATGTAGACCTATTAAAAGTCTTAAAAATTAGAAATAAAAATGATGATGATGGATTATGCTAGATCTGTTATTAGACTAATAACAGCTTTGTGTTATAACCTTTTTACAAATATTCAGCTTTGTGTCATGTAGATAGAGTTTACCCATTTAGTTAAAACATACTTTTGTTATGTTAAGAAAATATTTTGACACCCTCTTGCAGCAAGACTTATAGCTCAAACTTAATTTTAGGCAAGAGTTTTAGTATAAGATAATAAGGGCTATATATTCTAATTCAGCTGATTAAAGACAGATTACAATATCTCTTGGAAAGTTTAAGTATCATAGCAAAATTATTTGAAATCCTGCTCTCCATAAGAGTTACAACCTTCTGTCTGGTGTCCTGGTGACTAAGCTCATTTGATGCATATTGCTTCTAATCTTATGAACACAATTTGAACAACAGAGTAAGAATTCTTTTCAGAAACTTGATAAAGGTCTATGTAAGCTTAGGTAGCAAATACACTAATAATACTAGAACTAATTTTGACTAATTGATGCTATTAAAGAAGAAAAAATTTCAAGAGAAATCAGACTGTTCCAACATTCAAATGGTTTTTCTGCAAGGAGTCACAAACCTTATAGAGGAGAAAAAATTTGAGGAGGCATTAGAATGTTTTGCTGATAATATTTCAAAAATCAGCTATGCTCAAAGAAGTATTTATGAGGAGGAAATTGTTATCTTGGCAGGTAAATTTAGGCTTTGTATTTTATTAATTTATATCCTATCATCATCTTTATCATTAAAACTTTAAAAAATGTTACAAAATTTACCAAAGTAAGATAAAAAAATAATACTTTAGAAACAAATTTGGGCTATATATTTGCATATTAGGGGCTGGAGATAATGTATAGTGGGTCTGCATGTCCAATGTGTTATGTACATTTATTCTGCACGTTATGTAGGAAGAATTTTTTCTAACTTCACACTATCTGAATTGTTTACCCCCACCCCCTCTAATGTGCAAATGTATAGCCCAAATTGTATATTTTCCATCAATTCTGTCACTTCTCTTTGCCTTGTCTCATGCTAAGCTGAAAGGAACTAATAATAAAAAAAAAAAACAGTTCTATAATGAATCAGTGAATGAACAACACAAGCAGTTGGGGGTTTATCATACAAGTGCCAAAGGATGTCCTCAAATCTTGGCTTTTGCTAGGTAGAGCATATTTGATCTAATCTTCTGTTGCAGGTATTCACATTGAAAAGTACAAATAATGTGCTTAAAGGGACATGGTTGTGTTTTCCAAGGAAATGGTCATTTTGTTTCAGTATTCTAAATAGGCCTATTGCACTCATCAGTAAGAATGCTGGATCTTTAAGTCCATTTTTATCACTAAAAGTCACAAGTGTATTTTGTGAGGAGTTTTTACATATGTGAAGTAAAGGATACCTAATTGTAAAATTAAAAAAAAAACTTTTTCATATGCTGACCAATGGCCTGTGTTGTGCAGGTACTGATTTCCTGATTCAATGCCTTTGGCTGAGAGTGCAATGTGTGTTTGGTGGCAAATCACCCAGCACTTTGGATGTTTTTCCCCCAGATTTCTCCAGGTACCCATTTAGAGCTGGGTTGACTATGGCTGAGCTTACAGGGTCACACCATTGGTCCCCATTCTGAACCAAATAACCAGAACTTGAACCCTGACCTCATGATTTCAAGTCCAGAGGGCTAACCACACAGCTGGGGGGGCTCATGCCCTAGTTGTAGCTTAGGAAAAATATTCATTAATTTTTTTTGTTGTCCTAAATTAAACACCTTTACTTTTGCTTACATTACATAGAATTCCATCTGTATCTTCTATTAATTAAAAATATATGGACCTGGTAGAACCTGGTATGTTAATTAAGTGTCTGGTGTTTGATTTCCTTTGTTATTTAGGAAAAAAATTGCAAAATCAAATAGCATATTTGAAAAGGCATCATTGCTTTCTTGTTTTCTTAAAAATGTTCTAGAATTAGCAAGTGACCAGTTGACCTGTCAGCCATATCCAACCATTAAACTCATTTACTGCATGTGCCAAATTACAATTTCTGAGAAAAGTGAAAAATCCTAATATAATTGTGCTGTTCCAAAGCTTTATGGAAAAAGTCCCTAAAAGCTCAGATGTTTGAAAGCCATCATATTAGCTATACATCTTTAAAACAGATGTTTAAGAATAGTTTGTGTTAGGCTAAGTTTTGAGTTTTCTTTACATCTAGAACAAAAGAAAAGTGTCTTAAATGAAAATAAAGATTGATGTTAAAGCTTGAATGTCAACCTGAAATTGTGCTTTGCATGAGAGGGGCTATAGTCTGCTCGACACTCAACTCTTTATGTAGAGTTTTACTGGTACATTCCTAAAAGCATTTCTAAATCCTGTAAATGAGACAGCTAATAATTGTATACTGATTGCCTTTCAACACATTATTGTATATTGTGTTAATTAAAGCAAATCTCATTAATGGGCTGTTTCATTCTTAAAGCATTATGTAAGCTAAACTTCTATTGCATTGCTCATGTGTTGGAGTATTCATTCTCAAAGTAGTGAGATGAAATATTTAAACTTTACAACACAGAGAAAGGGCTGAAGAGGCAGAGGGAGCAGCGAATTTACTCATCATTTGCTGATAATTTCTGTTTGTTCCATGTTTTAATAATATCCTGAAAATCATTTGAAAATACAAATATTTCCCCTATTGATTTTTATATCTCTTATGTAATTTTATTGGGGGTTTGCAGGGGGCAGGTCTAAAACAGTAGTAATGAAACTTCTGGTGATATTTTTGATTTTTTTTTTCAAGAGAGTGCTTTATTTGGTCAAATTTTGTTCTCTGCAAAAGCCCCCAAGCTCCTCCTTTTTTTTTCTACAGGTAATCAGATGAAATGAAATTAGTATTTCCTCAAAAAATTTTCTACTATAAGAGAGTTCTCTTTTCTCAGCATTCATATAGCATGCTTAGTCCAAATCTACTCCTCTAAACAAAGAGGGGCCCTGTAGGGATTGCTCTCCCTCCATTTTTATCTGAAATGTCTCTGTTGGGAGTTTCTAAAGTCAGGGCATAAAATTGCATTGATTAAGGCTTCTAGCATCCATTGCAACAAATAAATCCACTATAGTCCCTGAAAATAATATAGGGTACTGTTTTTGATGCCTTGAATAAATTAATTAAGCTGCTAATAAATCAACCCAGCTGAATCAAGATTACAAAAAAATGTCAACCATTCATTTCATACAGGCTGCATTTATGTTTAGAGGTGAAGACATCATCTAATCAAGCTACAGCCTCTGAGAAATTTATGGTTTTGGGTGATAATGTGATAATTTGGGCAATAAATTTTAATATTGATAAAATGTCTGATTTAGGATAGTTACTACAATGTCTACTACAATACTACAATGTGTTGACAAAGTAATATTAGTTTGTCAACACAAAGACAAACTAATATTAATATCTATACACTTTATAAGAACTTGTGTTGTAAATGAAAAGTTAATAACTATTTAGTGTAGATGCAAATTTTTCAGGTAATCTACTTTCTTAGGAAAATACATATCCCACCCATTTGCCCTCTCCTGGGCTAGCCAATGGCCATGGTTAATTTTTTTTTCTGTAGAATAAAAAAAACAGTTTTCCTTCTTGTCTTAGCATTCAAGTAAATTCTTTTTACATGTAACATCATTACATTCTATCGAGTAGATGTGAGATGAAATATTTATTTAGGAAAAAAGTCTATCACCAACCTAGATGGGCGGAATTTGCATTTTGGAGTAACAAAACAAAAATAAAACACACACAGAAGACAACAACAATAAACCACATGCCAATAAAGTGAGAAGAAGGGAAAAATAATTTGACATCAATAACACAAAATGGTTATGATAACTCATAGATTCCTAATAGTTTGTTGTTCTAGGGTGATGAGTGCAATTTTTTTTTCTTTAGTTGTTTTTAAAGACTGTTATGATAGTTTCTTACATACTCTTACTAACTGTTTTAACAGTGTGCCTGAATTTACCCTAAGACTAAAATAATACAGTTAAATTTCAGAAGTTGTTTCAACATATTGTGATGATGCTTATTTCCTTCAAGTACTTCAATTGTATCCACAACACCCAAAACTCTTATTTCTTTATGCCTGCATTCTTTTAAGGTAATTTGTATATATATAAACATATTATTGTTTATATTACACAAATCTATTTATGCTCTGTAATTTTTATTTGCTCCTAATTCTGAAAAATTAGAAAAAATGAGGTATTTTTAAATTACGAACGGGTGATCAGATCTCAATGAAATTTGATATTTAAAAGGGTATCATGTCTCAAAGCCCTTATTTTAAATCCCACCGGATCTGGTGACATTGGGGGAGTTTGGGGTGGGGGAACCTAAAATTATGGAAAACGCTTAGATTGGATGGATTAGGATGAAACATGGTGGGGAAAATAAGCAGAAAATTTAGATACGTGATTTACATAATTGGAACGGATCCGAGCTATTGGGGGGGGGGATAATTCTGAAAAATTAGAAAAATGACATATTTTTAACTTACGAAGGATTGATCGGATCTTCATGAAACTTCATATTTAGGTTGGGGGGGGGGGGGTAATTTTGAAAATTGAGGTACTTGTAATTTACGAAAAGGTGACCAGATCTTACTGAAATTTGATATTTAGAAGGATCTTGTGCTTTAAAGCTCTAATTTGAAATTCCAACCAGATCCTGTGACATTGGGGGGAGTTGGAGGGGAAACCGGAATTCGAATTCATGTTTCAGAGCTCTTATTTCAATCCCGACCAGATCTTTGACATTGGGGGGAGTTGGAGGGGGAAATATTGGAAAACACTTGGAGTGGAGGAATCGGGATGAAGCTTGGTGGATAGAATAAGCAAATGTCCTTGATACGTGATTTGCGGAACCGTACTGGATTCGCTCTCTTTGGGGGAATTGGAGGGCAGGGGTTCAGTGATTTGGCGAGTCAGATGCTTCTGGACGTGCTAGGACGATGAAAATCGGTAGGCGTGTCGGGGACCTGCACAAATTGACTTGATAAAGTCGTTTTCCCAGATTCGACCATCTGGGGGGCTAAAGAGAGAGGAAAAATTAGAAAAAATTAGGTATTTATAACTTACGAGTGGGTGATCGGATCTTCATGAATTTTGACATTTAGAAGGACATCGTGACTCAGAGCTCTCATTTTAAATCCTGACTGGCATTAAGCCTCTTATTTTCCTTTTAAATCAATCTATTAATTTATAGAATTTTATTAGAGCTCATACCATATGATCTCTTGGCTCTTAGCTCTTCTTGCCTTGTCACAAGTGCCATATGAGCTCTTAGCTCTTGTTTAGAGAAATGAGGAAGATTTACAGCTTGGAAAGAAGTTTTATCATATTTCCAGCTCTAATTTTTTAAATTCTCGTTCTTATCTATGTTTGCTTTAATCCTATTTAGTCCTGATTGGGTTTTGTTTCTTTTTCTTTTTTTATGATTGTGGTTTTACACCTTTTCATGGTTTTGTTTTCTTTAATTTCTTTATCATGTTTTTTCTTTGACTGTTTTTCATTGCTCTGAATGTGTTACAGAGAAAAAAAATATTTGTCATTTTCCTAAATAGCCTATTCCACTGGGTGTGAATTTTATGTCTTATTTTTTTGTCTGTTTTCTTTTTTCATCTTGATTCGGCTTCATTTTCCACGAACAAAAAAGTCTTTGGTACCTTATTCCTCTGTCCCTCCCCCACGCCTAATCCCTTAATTCAAGGTACTACATGTGACATAACTGCACAAACTTTGCCTATGTCTAGTTATGTTGTCAGCTTAAATGGATAAAATGTAGTTATCTTGTTTTTTTTTGCTGTTTTATATTTTGTTCAAAAAATTAAGAGAGGACTTATAATTTGGTTTATTTTAAATTAAATCTGCTGAACTACCGCGAAACGATTTCAGCTGCAAGTTTTTTCAAAAACAATTAACGATAAAACTCATCTCTGAAAATAATTAGTTTTGAAACAATCTTTTTGGGCTACGTCAATTTTAGAAACATTCCTTCAAGTTAAAAAATATTAAAAGATACCAATTAGAAGTCTACTAACTGTAACAGCAAAGATTTAGTCTAACGTAGCTAATCATTTATAAATCAAAATAGCTGGACAAATTTAGGATATGTCTGGTTATGTTAACAGTTTAGATGGATCTAATTGAATTATCGCTGTTTTACATTTTGTAAAAAAAAAAAAACATTGATAATTTGATCTCTTTCATCTTAAATCTATTTTCTTATAATTAACGATAAAATATATCTCTGAAAATCAAGCAAGCTAAAATGTGTTGATGGAATTAAAAAGAAAATACAAGAAAGTCCTTAGAGCTCAGTGAATTGTATTCTACTAAAACAATATATTTGAACCGATTTATGAATCAGTTTAATGACCATTCAGAATAAAATTTATTTAACGGCGAGACTCAGTAAATTTTTGTACAGTTGTTTTTCTGTTGTGCCACTAGCTGCTCGGTGTTGCCGTGAGTTTTAATGGTAGTGGAGTTTTTATTTTAGTAACGCTTCCAGACATATCGTATTGTTCTAATAAGTGTATCTGGATCGTAACTAATTATCTTACTGCAGTTGTCCTATCATTAAAACCTTCGTTGTTATGGGACTTTCTTGATTGTGAAGATTCCCAAATATTTAATTTTATTACTTCTTTAAAAGATAAAAGTATTATACCGCAAATGATAGATGTTCTTGTTTGCCAGTATAACTCAGATCTTGACTCTTTTGATACAATAAAGGAGGTTTATGTCTATAATAAAAATGCTCTTCAGGTCCAGAATGCATTGCCACAGTTCTTTTCTTTACCATTAGAGAATCCCATCGAAATGGATTATGTTACTCATATGCTAGACAAATTTAGAGAGATAAACTCAGTTGGTTGTAGCAATGTCTGGAAATAGTTGCACTTCCAGACCTATCGTATTATTATTTAGGATGTAGTAATTCTTTACATTGTAAGTGCCAAAAAATAATTTTCACCTAAAGTACTATGTACAAGTTGCATAAAATGGGGCATTAGAAAATCCCGAAATGGTCTTAATATCAAAAGAAACTACAGTTTTGGTAATAAGCCATGACGTGGGAAATTAGTGTACTCTATTTCGACATACTTCTTCAGGGTTTGGGAGGCGGCTAGTGTCAAACATTTTATTTTAAGAATGGATGTCAAGAATTTTTATTTCATCTGCTTTGAAACCTGTTTTAACGCAAATTACTGGTTGACAAATTAGTGTATTTCAGTGTTTGGTGTGTCAGTGTTCAGTGTTTGTGAGTGTTTCAGTGTTTGTATTTCAGTATAAAAGGAACATAGAGCGAGTCCAATTGTATAAAAAACAAAAAATGTGTTGATTTGTATATATTCAACTTACTTCCAGAGTTCTTTTCATCTTGAATGTCAAAATTGATTCAATTCCAATTTTAAAGTGGGTGCGGGTGAATATCCCCACACCCCTTTGTTTTCTGATGGTTTGATAGAGGTCCTCTCGAATTGGCTGACTTAAGAGAAATTTAAGGAACTTCTAACAAATTAAAATATAGGGTTGTAGGTAAGTGAAGGGGGACATTTTTGAACGATAACTCTCAAATCTTTGGTATTTTGAGCCTATTGATGGATTTGTCAAAAGTTTATTAAGGATGAGATTCAATTAACAGCAAGATGCAGTAAATTCGCTCCAGAATTCAATCAAACAAAACATCTTCTTCGACTTAAAAAAGTCTGAAATATGAATAGTTATTGAAGCCATTACAGAAATCAAGAATTTTATGTATCCTCTGAGGTCCAAGGAAACTAGAAGGCATCTAATAGGAGAATGCCCAGCTGGGGTCAGATACAATCTGGAGACATTTCATAAGTTGAATGTTCAGCTGGAAAATGTTGTTGCGGAGGGTAAGGTTGGATAGCTGACAAGTTATGGTAAGAATGAGGTAATTTCTCTGGCAGAAAAAGCTGCAAGAAATCACAGATAAAACTAAATGTGGAGGAGGCTTTGGCAGCTATTTCATCGCCGGAAGCTATATTTAAGTATGTAAGACCAGTTAACAGTTTGATGATGATTTTGTTGCCACATTAGGATGTTTGACGTACTAATCATAGACCACTGACTGATCAAAGTCCACGTCAAATTTATTACAAAATACATTGCAACTGTCACTATCTGAATCACCTCTATCCTTCTATGCAACTAAGGTTTGACGATGAACCTATCAATTTGTTTGGCCTTTTTTCCCATATTATGATGTATGACGTCACAGTTGAGCTGTCCATAAAACACTGGCCGATCAACATCTGATTCTAATGCATCCCAAAATAGTCCAAAAAAGTTACCCTCCTTCGCGTTGCAACTGTCACTCTCTGAATTACCTCATGGCATATAGCAAAATACTAAAAAAAAGGTGAGATGCTCAAAAATTATACAGTAGCGCCTCCATACTAGTCGAAACAAGAAGAAAAAGTGTCACTCAAAGCCGGCTACGCCATCTATTTATTCTCCAATGGCTGGTCATAAATAAATTCTAAAAAAGTTCCAATAAGTTGAATTTCCCTGTTGGAGGTACCGAGAAAAAGCACGCTTTTGATCGATGCACGTCAAATCATGACGAAGTTACCTCAAAATTATGTTTGAAGTTATTTACGAATTAGTCTAAGGTCTATTCAGATCATGATTTGTTTAACGACGAGATTTAGTAATTTCCCGTACAATTTGTTTCTATACAGCTAAGATTTGATGATGGAGCTCTTGTCTTTAGGTAAATTCTAAAAGAACAAAAAATAAAAAAAAGCTCTAATAAATTAAATTTCAACACTGTAGAGGCTCCATGGAGGGGGGTGGCTTTGGCCGCTGCCTCTCTGGTCTTATGTATTTTACTGAATAGTATTCTGAATAGAATAGCTCTAAAGTGTAGCTAAATTCTTTTTGACGCTGGAAAAATCTTGGTTTCAGCTATGTTTTGATTTAATTCAAATAATTTTATTAGCATAAAGAAAACTCAATATGGCAACAAGTCATACCAAGACAGAAAAAAATATTTGTAAAAACGATTGTTGTGCATGATTCATGCCAATTAATATTCGCAATTCAAAAAAAAAAAAAAATAAGACAAAAAGACAGGGTAACAACAATAAAAATAAAGAAGGAAAAAAGCCAAAAAATTGAATAAGGGAAAACACTAAAAAATATGAGAAAATAAATAAAACCTAAATGAAAAAGAATCGATATATCAGACAAAAAACCTTCTCTCGAGCCTTCAACATTACCACCACCCTGAAAAAAACGTTTCAATGCGTTTTTAAGTTATGGTACACTTTCTGTTCGATGAAGGAAATTTGAAAACAAATTCCAAACTGATAGACCTGTGTGTCTGGTCGTATGGCTCACTCTCGTTGTGTTCCGTGGCTCAGATGTAAGATTAGTAGTATTTCTAGTCAAATAATAACGATAAAATGAATTAGGCTCAAAAATATTCATACAAAAGTCAGATACAAGAGCATTCAAACACTCCTATTTAATAACCTGAATATTCGATTATGGATAGCCTTAAGTAATTATAATTACGAAATTGGATGTAACTATAGAATTTATCTGAACTTTTTTATGAAATAGTATTTCAAGCAAGACAATAGTCATCCATGGGGGGATACCGGGTTTGACCCTCTCCCCTCATTTTTTGTCTGACTCGTAATAAAAGTAACAAAACTGCTGTCTTTTGACATTTTGACGCATTCTTAATAGTTTTTGTACCCCTCCCTCTCGGGAAATGACCCCAACCCTCAAAAAAATCCTGGATACGGCCTTGCCTTCTGGCCTGCATCGTTTAGTTTTACTCTTGTTTGCTTACACTTATTCATTTGAATTCTAGAGTTGGGAAACTTCCTTTTGCACGCCGTGTCACTGAAAAAAGCCTATCTGTTTATCCAACTGATCTTCGCCTTCTTGACCTTCAAGAGAGGATTCGTTTCAAAAGTGTTGACAGGTGGCACTTTCGAATGTTAAACGATAAAGTCAGGAATCAATGCTATTATAATGCTATATCACGGAAAATATCTGGAGGATGTAAAACAGTACTTGACATTGGATGCGGAACAGGCGTCTTAAGGTAGGTTCAAATCATTTAATGTTATGTTTAGTCAGTATCGTAATTTTTGTCTTTAAAGGCTACCATAATTCATTGTATTCACTGATTTAATGGTTGTTTGAAGGTTCAAGGTTCTTTATTAAAAATGCTAATAAATTAGAAAATTCTACGTTTTGCCGCTGGCAGGGAGCAGAGCTCGTATACCACCGAGAAAAACAAAAAGCAGTACACCCTATCATTAAAAAAACAGAATAATCTGTGCCTAAAATATGTTTAAAACATTGACATGCTACTCTGACCTACCGCCAACGCACGCCCATTCGAGATAACATTTACATGACAATATCAATTATCAGGCAATAGTGGGCAGGAAGTGCAGAAAGATCTTGTCCTATCAATAACAAAATGATAAGAATAATAAATACAAAACACCTTCCTTCACCAAAAGTAAGTTATTAATAATAATAGTCGGGAAAAGTAGAATAATAATTACACAAAAGCGGATGAAATCCTCAACCTGCTGAAATGAGTGAAGTACTTCGCCTGATCACCAAAATATTTTCTTGAAATAGAAAAATTTAGAGGCGCATAAAGGTTGTTTTGGTCTGAAAGTGCTGACATCTGCTGCTACAAGTCTTTTCTGTTACTTTTGCCCCACCACCAAAATACGTTCTGGGAATAATAGATAGAATAAATTGTAGAGATTCAAGATCTGTCTTTTAGGTGGCCAAAAACTGCGGGTATCTACTGTTACATGTCTTTTGTGTTAGTGTCCGCAAAAATAGATTCTTGGAATAATGGATATAAAAATTTAGATGTCCAAAAACGGTATTTTCAATGCTTCAGACGTGCTGGCATCTACTGTTACAAGCCTTTTCTGTTAGTGATTTTGGTTGAGTCTTCCTAAACTTTCATAGTTTTCTTATTGCTAAAGAAATTAGAGGAAATCCTTTGTTACAGGGTGGGACAGAAATCCTTTGTTACCGAGTTACAGAGGCCCACAAAGTGGGCCCCTGTAACTCCGTCATTTCACCTCCTTCCGTCAACTGTCGAGCCGAAAGGTGGGAATACTGCAACTTTTTGAGATTTAATCGTGCAACTTTCTGAATCTTTTCTATTAGAGGCACAAAGTGGGCATATAGACCCTACAGCACACCCCTTCTGATGCAGGGGGAGTGAGTAACTGCAACACTTCCTTAACTAACTTTTTATTAGAAAGGTAAACAGGTTAGGCTTTAGTTTGAATCTGAATCATCCAAGAATTATCCATCTCAACGATTGTAGCATCGAAGGAGGTCCAATACCTCTCTAATGATTCCTCCCCCACCCCACCAAAAACTTTTCAAGTTAAAAGTTGGGTATGTGACACCTTTTTAAACCAAATCATGCATGAATTTTCATTCATTATTATTGGAGGCTACGGTTGGGCCCAGTTTCCTCCAATACCTTGTCCCTGTCATGAATCGCCTATGTATATACTTCTAGCTGAATCCTTTTTCATGTCAAGTCTTTTTCTGTGTGTGATTGTGTGAGTGGCGAAATACTGAACTCGGGGTGTAATGAATTTTTATTTGATATATTTGTTAGTTGCGATTTGTCTGTTTAGGAATAAAGAATGGATTTTTTGTGTTTGGATACTTTATTTGAATAGGTCGAAATTAGTCGGCACCAGTCCCCCGCCCTGTCCCAATCATTTTTGTTTGCAGTAAAACAGACAAGTTGCACCTTGTTTGAAGTGCAGTCAGAAAGATCTTTAATCTGATTACTGGAAGGATAAAATGGGAATTCATCTGCTCCACCCACAGCCAAATTCTAGACAGCAAGGTTGGCACGCTAATTTTTGTTTGAACAGGAAACATGTTAAGCAAGGATTTCTAGCCTGGATTATCGGAGGACCAAATTGGGTACATTGCTCTCGAAAAATACCTGCTCACCCCTACACCCTTTTTTTGAAGAAAGTTATGAAGGACTTTTAATATCCATGGTTTGAGAACCAAATTAGGCCCAGGGACTCTTCAAACTGTCGCCCCTCCCACCTCCAACTTTTAGCAGATAGGTAACCTTGTTCCACTTTGTTGGATTGAAAATTTAGTATGTTTTTCAGCCATTGTTATAAAAAGGACAGTCGAAACAATCGTTAACTGTTGCAGATTTAATATTATAATTAATATTAATTTAATATTATGTTCGTTTAATATAATAAAAAGTTGCACTTGAGAAACTTTTAGAAGCTGGAATTTGCCAAGCTATTTAGTGTGAGTTCTTATTGGGATTGAATTTCTCTTCGGGAACCAGATCTCCTGTCGTCCAATAAAAAGAAATTCAGTGCAAAATTTTTGTTTCAATTGACCAACTGTATATAAAGCAATTAATTGCACAAAAGTTGTAGTTTGATCCCATTGTCTCGGTCTGTAATAAAAGAAAAGGTAAGGCATCTAAATCATGTTTTCGGGTCTGATTTTGGTCAGGGTTAAAGTCTGTCTGTATTAGTCTCTGGTGCCTTAATGTTGCGGTGAGTAGATTAAAAACTCTTAAATGGACATTTAAGCTTATTTCTGTTTTAGATCTAACTGAAAGAATTCGTTTTTCCGGCCAACTAAATTTGGTTGTTCGGTCTGCATCATTAATTTTGGATTCACTTTTTCAGTATCTTAAATGAGTTTCTGTGTATATGCTGATAAAAAAAAATTCACGGTATACTCTTGTAGCCAAGTATTTAAGTAGCGTTCATTCTTTCGAGAAAATTTCTAGGAAGACATAAGATTATTTTGTTTTCAATCATTTTGCCATCATAGAGGAGTGGAGCAAGAACTCACAATCATAGGCATCGCAATAGCGCTGCCTAAGTATAGAACGATGTTGGCACAATATATTATTTATTTGTTTGTTTTTTGGTTTGTTTTTACCAGGGCACTTCGTATCGATGGAGTTGTCATAGAAACTTCGAAAAGAGCTCATTCGATTGGAAATTGAAAGGGCTAGTGTCCTTTTTAATAGTCGAAAGTGACTGGAGGGCAACTAACCCCCCTCCCACGCCCATCATTTTCCTAAACACTTCCAATCAAATTTTGTGATAGCCATTTTGTTCAACTTAGTTGAAAGGTCAGGAAATTATGTCTTTGAGGATGGCCACCCCCCGGCTCTGAGAGAAAGCGTTGTAAGTTGTGCCTCGGGGGCATATAAATTTCTTATAGAAAGCGTGGTCGTATAAAATTCGGAGGCGGCTGAAGGTGAAACTTCCGAGGCATCATGCAAGCGATGTTCGACTGACCAAAAGGCAATATGCATATGCTAATACCGCTATTAATAATGCTGCTACCCCTGCTAGTACCACTACTAACACAACATTAACAGTGCAACTACTTCTACTACCACCGAAACTACTGTGATGATAGTACTATCAAGGCTGCGTCCACGAAGGAAAGTGAGAGAATATTGACGGCCGATTCGGACTAATAAAAGACACTATTTGCATCTAGATTGTCAAAATAGCGTATCTACAGAATTGATTTGTGGATTAAGTTGGTGCTCTCAGAGAATACTTGAAGGGGAAGATCAATTGATCAAAAGGCAATATGTGTACACTAGTACTAATACTAATGCTACTGCAATATTTACTAGTTCTACAACTACTAGTACTATTACTCCAACTACTACTGTAGACTCTCGATTATCCGTGGAATTGGGTAGCGTGAGTGCCACGGATAACTGAATTTCGCAGATAACCCAAATATTAGGAAAAAAAGGTTGTAGGGACATAGAAAAACAAAATTACGCTTATTAAAATGTGTATTTAAAATAAAACAAAGGGAACAAGCAATAAATGGAATGACATTATAGTAATCAATCGAAAAAATAAACAGATCATAGTATTTTTATGATTTTGTATTTATAACTCTTTTTTTAAATTTACATTGCTGTGGTTACTCCGCATTGTGGATAATCGGGAGTCGACTGTACTTTTATCGCAACTACCTGTATGGTTAAGAGCATTAAAATGAAAATTTAAGAAGTATATGAATATACAGGTTATCAAAAGAGCAAATCGACGATATCGTAGCAATTGTTAATTGTATTAAGTTGAGTGATTGTACTGCTGCTGTGACTACTATTGCTACTATACCTAAGGGTATAAAGATGAAATTTTCATAGCATATTTCTGAAAATTCCTATTGTACGAATGACAACCTACTATTCGTATGCACGATGTCAAAAGGACATATCAGCAATATCGTAAGAACAGTTTCATGTGTGAAATTAAAACTTGCAATGCTTGTTGGCGAGGATGTTGAACAAACCAAAAGCCAATATTTACATGATAATACTACTGCTTCTGCTCCTGCAACTACTACTACTGCTAGTATTATTGTTACTGCTACTGCTACTAAAGCTAATGCTACTACTATTAACTCTACTCCTACTGCTACTACTTTAACTGCTGGTCCTACTACTACTAATAAGCCTAAGAGTATTAAGGCAAAATTTTGGGCAATGTTGTAACTGTATTGAAATAAATCAAAACACACTGTGCCCACACAGGTTGTAAAGAGGACGTACCAGCAATGCTTCAGGACCGGTTGATGGTATTAAGTTAAAATTCCATCATGCATTGAAGGGGATGATGAAAAAAAGGTGCTATGTACAAACCACTAATGCTACTACTGCTACGACACATCCTAAGGGTATTAAGGTGAAGCTTTCAAGGAATATATAGGTGGATGCTCAACTAAATCAAAACGAACTATGGTCATGTAGATTTCAATAGGGCGACAAAGCAATATAGCTATAACGGCTTACATTATTAAGTTAGGACTTTTCAGGGTAAGTTGTGACAGATTTTGAACTAAGCAAAAGACACTATGTATAGTTTTGACAATGCTTCTACAATTACTGTAACTAATGACACTGAGAGCAATAAGTTGGAACGTTTAGAGGGAGTTGGAATTAAACTAGAAAGCTGTGTGCATGCAAGTATTAAAAGGGCATGTAAGCAATATCATAGGCAGCGCTACTCTCTTTTAGCTAGTAATACCATTGATATTTCAAAGGAGGTAATTTGATTGGAAATTCAAAGTTATAGTACCCTTTTTAAGAGTCAAAAGTGTTTGGAGGGCAATTTGCCCTCTTCTTTAGCTCATAATTTTCCAAACACTTCCAAGCAAAATTTAAGATATCTATTTTGTTCAGCGTAGCCGAACGGTCTTGTAACTGCATCTCTAGGGCTATTGCGTAGGTCAACCCCCCCACTGTTATGCAATTTGCCCATTATGTTTAAAAAATAAATGTTGCCTTAAGATTAAATAAAAATGTACTGTGTATATGCTTAATACCAAGAAGACATCTCGGCAGGATCCCAAGAACTTCTATTACTTTTTCTTCTCTTAAAATGTAACTGAATCGAAGTAGTATAAATGTATTCGAGCTGTCTAAGAGTATAGATCGATTTTTTGTGTGACAGTTATCAAGTTTAATTTTTTTAGATCAACTAGAGGAGTTACTTAAACACTACTATTTGTGTCCAGATTTTTAAGAGGGTGAATGTTGTTAAAAAATCTTGAAAAATTTTCTCCAGCATACGAATAGCTTTACAAGCTATAAATTCTTAAAGGAAAAATCGAAAAGATTTAAACTATTACTTTTTTTCCCTTAAAAGACTATGTCAATATAAAACCAACAGAAATTAATTGAAAGCTTTTTTCTACAAAATAAGATTTCAAAGAAAAGTAAAGAACTCCATTAAACCAAAACGAGCAAAAATAAAATCAAATAATCTACCATGCGTATAACTTACCACAAACCAGCATCGATAAATAAATGAAACTCGAAACGAGCAGAAACTACAATAAATAACCGAGTCAAACTCAAAACGAGCAGAAATTAACATGAGTAGGGTTAAAAATTATGTCTTTCCAAGCCCAGAAAATAGTTTGCACTTTACTGAAAAAAATAAATGTTTTCACTTTTATAGCTTTAATAAATCAACATCATTAACATTTTAAAGAGCAAATATCAGCATATGTATATACATATATACATATATATATATATATATATATATATATATATATATATATATATATATATATATATATATATATATATATATGTATATTCATTTTTTTATTTTTTCAGTCAGGTGCAGATCCTGTTTTGGCCTTGGTAAGGTATAGCTTTTTAGCCCTACTCATGTTAATTTCGGTTCTGTTTTCCTCGGTTATTTATAGTAATTTCTTTTCGTTTTGGGTTTCATTTATTTATGGGTGCTGATTTGTGGAATTTTTATGCTTGTAGATTATTTGATTTTATTTTTGCTCGTTTTGGTTTAATGGAGTTTTTTACTTTTCTTTTAAAAACCTATTTTGTGGAAGAAGTTTTTTTTAATTAATTGCACATAAAGAACCAGAGCTTTTTTGAACAAAGACGCTTAAAGGCCCAATCATAATAAGGTTTTACTAATTTCGATATTTAGCTAGTGCTAATCTTGAGCCTATTAAATTTTTCATAACATTTTGTGATTGGTTGAAACATTCTTATTAGCTCAAATTTGTGCTAGTTAAGTATCTGTGAGTGAAAACTCATTGTGAATGGACTTTAAGGGTAATAGTCATCTCTCACCCCGACTGGAATATACAAGGGCTGCTGTTTTGTCAGCTGAGAGATAAATTTGACGCAGGGGAGAATGGTGCATCCCCCAATTGAATAAGTAAGTATTAAGTAAAAGAGCTCTTGATTTAAATCTGGGATTTAGAACACTTGGATAAAATTGATCGTTCAAGCTTTCAGCCGAGATCATAATAATACTGTTTGCTCGAATTTATAACTAAAAAGTGTACTCATCTTTTTCTTGTAAATTTGGCTAAAATAGATTAACTTTCCTACTTTTGCTTTCTCATTTAGTATGTGCCAAGTGTTCATCAAAATTTTGATTCAACCGTTCCAAGTAACTTGAGTGAGATAATTTAATGCCATGTATGACTTTAAAAAATTGTAATGTGTGCAGTGTTGTCATATATCATTTATTTTTTTAGTGAATGCTTTTTAACAATCTTAATGACTTTAATTAATTGAAAGAATACCAGCAGTGCCATATATAATATATTTTTGGAATGGCAGCTTTTCGGTTCTACACTGTTTGCCAATAGTGATTAAATTTACTTATAGTCAAATTAAAAACTATGAACCTGCGACAAAATAATCTGGTGGGATAATTTTAAAGCAATATTGTTACGAATTTTTTAAACAATTTCTGATCCATATATAAATCAAATTTAAAATTAATATTGCATTATTAATCCTATTCTATGAAAGAATTCTCTTTGCTTGAAGAAGTTGAGCTTTGCTTCTTATCCTTCATTGGCATCTTTGTATTGCTATTAGTGGATAAACCACATTCTGAATTTGAGTAAAATACTGACTAAATTATTTTAGCATTTTTGCGACAGCACTTGGAGCCAAGTTAGTTTACGCATGTGAAAGTTCGCAGATTTTATGCTCCGTGGCTAAAGATACCATCTGCTGGAATAAATGCAATTCAAGTATCCGGCTATTTTGCGGGGAATCCTTTCAACTGAACATTCCAGATACTGTTCCAGAAAGGTAGGAAAGCAATATGGAATTGTGGGTTTTAACCAAAGACCTGAATAAGGGCCAGATTCCACCTAATTAGTGTTATATATTCTATTCTTCGATAGAAAATTTCTATTCTACATGTGTTGTGTGGCTCCTAGTTAACGGTGACATGTGACCGGGAAATTTTTTTGAATCTGAGCTCTATTCTTCTCTATATCTCTACTCTTAGAACTTATTCATGGTTGTACCTGTGATAACATGTCTTAGTCAAAGTATTTAAAATCCTTTGAAGGCTATAGATACGTATAAGTACTTAAGAAGGAGGGTGTATCACAGTTTGTCTATGGGTCAGATAGTTAAAACACAAGAAAAGCGTGTCTTGGACCAAAAGTTTACTTAGGGAGTTGGTTTTAGACCTCAACCACATTATTGCTTCTCAGTTTTAAATACCGGGTTTCCAATGTGAAGTTGAGAAGTCTTTATATAATATATTAGGTTTTTGACCAAACTTTATCTTTTTAATTTTGTTTGTGATAAGAGAAGGATAACTGAGACAACGTAATCAATATAATAATTTAATTTGAAGGACGCACATTTCAAGTTTATGGAGCACAGATCCTATTAAGAATCTACAAGAAAAATGAAACTGCCCCCTTTTCTCCTTTTTAGAATGTTCCAACGTTAAAGTATTTGGCCATTTTGCTAGTGTGTTTTACAGTAAATTGTTGAAAACTCAAGTTATTATAAGCTTAATTAAGATTGTTGAAAATTATATTTCTGGTTATAAATAAAAAATTACTCCAGACGCAAATTTGAGGATAAAGCTTATGTCAAAGTGCTTTTGGATTCTTCAACCTTTAGGGAGGACTACCTCCATTAAAAAGATTTCTTAAGTTTTAGCTGCTTCCAAATTTCGAATGACAGCCTTATTAAAGTGTTGAATATCTTGAAAATACAGGGAAAACAAATTAGGTCTTGGCTGAAAATTGCTTCTGAAACGTTGTGAAAGAATTTAGGTAACGTTGTTTAGGGAAGTCGCTAACGTTGTTAACGGGACTAAATTCTTTTTTTTTTTGATGTCCTTGGTGCTTTAAGTTTAAGAATGATTTTAGCATCACGACCTTCGTTTCACTTTATTATTAAAAAACGTTGTTAAAAATTCAAAATACCAAGAGCAGCAGAATAAAAACAGTTTTGCCTCCCTGGACCCACTTTAAGTCTATTTATGTGTGAAAAAGAGATGATAAAAGATTTTTTCTTTTTTTCTTTAAATTGCAAAGTTTGTAGTGCAGTAATACATTTTCGTCAGTGTTTCCGTGTTGACCCTCAAAAATAAATAAGCAAAACTGGTTCGTTAAATTCTTTTGGTTGTTTTCAAAATTACAAAATTTAAGTGCTGTAACATATTTTTGTCTATGTTCCTGCGTTGGACCACAAAAAATATAAGTAAAACAAATTCTTTAAATTCTTTGGGTTGTTTTTAAAATTAAAAAGTTTTTAGGGCAGTAACACATTTTTGTCTGTGTTCCCGCGTTGAACCGCAAAAATAAATAAGCAAAACTAATTCGTTGAATTCTTTTTATTAAATTACAAATTTTTTAGGGCAGTAACACATTTTCGTCTGCGTCCCCGTGTTGAACCGCAAAAACAAATAAGCAAAACCAATTCGTTATTTTTTTTGTTGTTTTTAAAATTACAAAGTTTATAGGGCAGTAACACATTTTTGTCTCTGTTCTCGCGTTGAACCGCAAAAATAAATAAGCCGAACTAATTTGCTAAATTCCTTCGGTTTTTTTTTATATTAAAAAGATTTTAGGGCAGGAACACATTTTCGTCTGTGTGTTTCCGCGTTGTGCCGCAAAAATAAATAAGCGAAAGTAATTAGTTAAATTTGACTACGCTTTCCGCCCTTAAAAACTCAAACATTAGTAATGTGTTGGTTCTCAAAATTAGCTCCACCACCTTCAAAGAAAAGCTACGACTTTTTAAGCAATTTCGTGCCCTTTTTCTTAAGCTTTTTTAAATAATCTGTCACCAACTTACCTTTTAAATTTGGTGCCCACTACTATCAAAATCCACAAAAATCCATATGTAGGGTTTGGAATGTGTGCAGTGTTGTCATATATCATTTATTTTTGAATGTATGCTTTTTACAATCTTAATGACTTAAATGAATTCAAGGAATATCAGTATTGTCATCTATAATATATTTATACGAATTTTTAGAACAATTTTAAAAAGGCTTTTGGGTATCAAAATACACAAAACTCCATATGTAGGTCTTGTTCGTGAAAAACATGACGTATTAAAACTATAAATAGGTAGGAGAGATGGCCAAAAAAAATCTATTATTAGACAAGGAATGATTTTCATTTTGAACAAGACTGTATACTTACGAAATAGAACTAACGCTGCAGTAATTACAACAGTAAAAAAGACATAGTATTTTCTATGAATAAACATAAAAAGGTATTTATTTTAAATAAAATTCTAGAATTCAACTTGTCGTCATGCCACCTTTTGATCCTTTGACTTTTCATTTAATTGTTATACCCAATTAATTTTCTTCTTCTCAAAGATGTTGCTATCTTATCTCACTTTAGTTAGAGCCTGCTCTAAACTTTTCGCAAAAAAATATTGATTTTAGGGTGAAAAGAGGTCTGGATCTCATCGGTCATATATGTACACAAGAGGTGGGGCTTCCTTAAATTTTCAAGATTTGTCGCAAATTTTCTGTTATTTGTATGTAATTGAGGTATATCTACTGTTTTTTCCTAGTTTTCACTCCCTCCTTTCAGTTCTTCTTCAATAAAAATGTCCAGATTTGTTGCATTTTCCTTGTGTTTTCTGGAAAAAAAAATTCAGGGATGCGGTTTTTTTCAAGTGGCTTTGGAAAGAAATCCATTCTGTTTATAATTTTGCTTCTTAGTCTGTTTAAGAATTGTTCTAGAAGAAGAAGAAAAGAAAGATCGATCGCTGTTAGGCAATAGATATTCAAATGTCAATTTCTTAACTTCTTTTCTCCTTTCTTAAGGTTGGATTTTATATTTTCAGGAGTTTTTTTTATGGTGAATTGCTGGGCGAAAAATGAGATTTATTGCTGTTGCTCTGAACTGTAAAATGAGGAGAAAAAAAAGCTGGAGATGCAACTAAGGTTTATGATCTTTGTGGAGCATGTGGTTTTGTGACAAGCCTGTTAAACCGAAATGACAGTGTACTTATATCATTTAGTTCTTTTATTTCAGTTCTATCCATTCACCTCGACAAAATTAAGAATAATCAAAAGTTAATTAAAATATTATTATTATAAAGTGTTTATTCTTATCCTTTTCAACATGTATTTTGATCCAAAAAAGAATTCAAGCAAATTTCAAAATTCAAGTCGATAGGTGGACGGAAGTAAATCTCTGCTTCCAAAATGTGGAAAAATTGTCGTCTTAGGCTAAAACAATAAACTCTACGGGTGCAAAAAAAGTATACCATAATGACATATATGAGATTATATATGTTTTTCAGTTATCTGTTTTATAGGCAGGGACCTAGACAACGAAACTCTTAACATCACAGGCTTCAACGAGCTAAAGAAGGTTTGAGGATTTGTAAGAGGGCGGTTGCTGATAACCAATATATGCGGGCACAACGACAATTTTGTATATCTAAGGAAATATCACCTCATTTGCATAATCGGTGACGTCATCAGCTATATTTTCTGTTTTTCGACCTAGATGAGAGGTTTGAACTTAGAATATGAAACAAAATAAGGTATCGAGAGAGAGAAAAAAAATGATGAGCAAAATCAGATCTACCTTCCTAACAGTACGTTATTAAAACATACTTACGTGGTGACACAAGAAACCAACTTTGAAAGGGGGAGAAACAGAGCAATTGGGGTGCGCAGGAAGGTGAAAACACCTTTGCAACTCCATTTCGTTAGTGGCTTCAAAACAGGAGTCACTTGGAATAAATTAAAGTGTACAGATATTGAATCCTAGCCTCGTCAGAAGTACGTCCAAAATAAAAAAATATTGCTGCAGAAATAGAGCTCTTGATGAAAAAAAGGAGAAAGAAAAATAATCTAATGAAAATGACCACAAAATACGCATATGTTATGCTTCTTTGGGTGAATTATCACGCTTTCTGGCACAAGCACACAAAACAACACAAAATCGAGGAAGGTACAGTTCTTGGTGCACTTTTTACTACACTCACACAAGAGTTGTGAATATCCCGACGCAAACGAGGAAGTGCTCGAAACAACAGGAACAACATCTTGTCTAGAAAATTGGCATCCATAACTGAAAGGGCTTGGCAGACATGGTCATGTAATCAATAAGGCATTCCAGATTGCAAGCTGATAGCAAGAACGCTTACAATGTTCCACAAGCGTCTCCTCTGTAGAAGGCAACGCTTTCAGCTCCTTCTTACGAGGGCATAAGTGTGCTCTTAAATCATTGAGGGCAAACTGATTAGGATCCCTTCCATAAGCGCTGATTATCAGCTTTATTGCAACATCTTGGAAGGAGAACATGCTGGCTTCTGTGAAGGTTTCAGCTCTCAACTTCTGTATGGCATACTGAATCTTCTTGTACAGACTGCTCTTCTTGGCGGAAGCTAAGAATGTTTGTTTTCCTTTGGAGAAAAAGTAACTCATTGTGTCACACCCCGAAATGCAGTGAATGAACGCCAGGGAGTTCAACATTTGCTTCTCCGTTCTCCCCAGGAAAAATGTTAACGAGACGATGGAATTGGCCCACTAGTATCACAACTATATCAGTGTCATAAGCACAAACAGTCACCCTTTCAAAGCCGTTCCTGGAACAAAAGGCAACTTGCAGAGCCATTCTCGTGTCCGCTTCCTCATGTGTGCTACACAGAAATTCCTCGAAACTGAGTGAATCAACATCATTGCTTAAAGATCAAATCCTCTAGATAGTCATACACGCAAGGTGTCGGCAGTACTTAAGCTGTCTATACAGTCAAACCCATTTGCTTCACATGTTTCATAAATTACTTACATCAAATTTGCTTTGCTCTTTGTATTTTCAACAATATTTGTCCAGTTTCTAATTTTTGAGCTCGTCGAGAAGCAGTAGATTGTCGAGCAGCAACCACGTAACTGGTAACACCCACTGCAGTTCTTCAGAGATATACTGCCACCATTTTGATCAGTGTGACCAAACAGTCCGTCATACTTGTCACCCACGATATGAATTTCACTTGCTGTTTCAAGTATCCCTTTCAACACAGTTTTAAGCAATCGTATGGCATAGATTTCGACGGTTTCGTGTTCAGCTGGTGGCTTTTGGCTAACCAGTGGCATAAAGTAGATAACAAAGGTTTCACGCCCATACAAGCAGCGTTCCTCTTCGATTTTCGGGTTTTCAGGCCATCCAGGCAAACCACTGGCCTCTCTCAGAAAAATTGAAGGAGCATATGAGACGAGCTCTCTCAGGTGCAATACGGACACGGCCGTTTTTAAAGCATCATCTGCTTTTCGATACATTTTGAGCTATCTTCGTGGTGTGGAAATTACTTCGTGGTGTGGAATCAAACTGTAAAGTTTCATTCATATTAAGAAGGTCATACAAAGCAGACGAATCTGATTGATGGTGGATTCAACAGTGTGATCTGGCGGCTCAAGGTTAAGGAGCCTGGTCGCCCTTTCACAATGAATTTTATCTTTGATTATCAAGAAGGCTATAGCATTAACGTTCGCGCAATGAGATCGCATTGCTAGGTAGCGCGTAAAATCTTCGCTAGGTGCACAAGTTAAGCGCAAAGAGGGTGTCCTAGCATGGAAAGATCTGGATCACATCGGGGGTGTTAGGTTGGGGGGATGGGAGAGAACTTGCAAATACTTAGTATTTCACAGAGTATAGCTTTTTCACGCTAATGTCGATCGGTTGAAGAACTCGTAAATTCTTAATGCTTGCAAGTGCAAATTAAAGCAAGGTAAATGTGAAAATTAGAGTGGAAATATATTACCCCCCATCTACTCTTGAAATCCCTCATTTATGGAATTGAATCTGAAATTGCACTCAAGGAGAAATATTCTACTAGACAAAATGCTCAAAAAAGCTTCCCAGAATAAAAATATACCTAATCATTGTTTTTTCCCTGTTTCTGCAGATACGCTCCTTTTGCCATTGGCGCAAGGAATTTTGAATGCGCCACCAGATTTATTCGTTTTCAGTGCTTTTTTCTGCCCTAGATTCCATATTCAAACCGTCTTTAGCTGGTTGAAATCTAGTAACTATTTTTTAGTGATCTATGAATGTGCTACCAGATATATTCGTTTTCAGTGCTTTTTTTCTGCCCTAGATTCCATATTCAAACCTTCTTTAGCTGCTTGAAACCTGGTAACTATTTTCTAGCAATCTCTCTTTATCTCGGGTCCTTGACTATTAGTCTGTTCAGATTTGTTTTCAAAGAAGAAAAAGCGTCAGTCGACTAATATTCGTGACTAATAGATCAGACGATTTATCAGTTGATTCATGAATTTATCAGTGCATTACTTTTTCGGTTGATTCGTCAACTTTTTTCTTCTAGGGTGGTTTTGTTAATTTCAGATCCATGGTGGATTGCTGTGTGAAATTGCTTGAAAGCATTTAAACATGCAATTGCTCGCTTTGGATTTGTTCCAAACAAGTTTCACCAAGCAATCCACCATCAGCAATTTCTAAAACTGTCAAATCCACACTAGAAGAAACAAGAGTTGATGAATCGTCAATTTGGTTCATCAGTTGATGATTTCTAACTTGTTTCATCCATTTTTTTTTTCTTCTAGGGTGGATTTGATAATTTCAGAAATTTTTGATGGTGGATTGCTTGGTGAAAATTGTTTGGAAGTATTTGAAGATGCAATTACTCGCTTTGGAAATGTTCCAAACAAGTTTCACCAAGCAATCCACCATCAGCAATTTCTAAAACTGTCAAATCCACACTAGAAGAAACAAGAGTTGATGAATCGTCAATTTGGTTCATCAGTTGATGATTTCTAACTTGTTTCACCAATTTTTTTTTCTTCTAGGGTGGATTTGATAATTTCAGAAATTTTTGATGGTGGATTGCTTGGTGAAAATTGTTTGGAAGTATTTGAAGATGCAATTACTCGCTTTGGAAATGTTTCTTATTCCTCACTAATTATCCCATATAGGGCAACATTCTACGTTGTCGGTGTTTCTAGTCTTAAAATACGGAATGAAAACAGAGCTGTAATCAACGATGGCGCTCTATATAGCAACGTGACAGACGCACCATATAACCTTGAATTTCTAAATCCGGAAGACTTTGAATGCATAACTGATGAATTAAAGTTATTCCAAGTGGATTTTAGAAGTCTTGACTCAATAAGGAGTTGTCAAAACTATTCTGATAATATTAGTGTAAAGTGTATTAAGGATGGTTTAATTGATGCTTTTGTTGGTTGGTTTACGTTAGAACTAGATGAAGTAGAGACTTTGACCAATTCCCCAGGGACAGAGTCCTGCTGGGAGCAGGCAATATTTCCAACAAGAAAATTAGTTAATATTCAAAAGAATGATTGTCTCCCCTTACTTGTGAACATTTTAAAAGGAAATAAAAGCCATTTCGTAACTATTAAAGTAGATAGAGATGATGAAGTACTTGAAAATAAATTATTTGCGAGTTCTTTACTAGTGCACAGGCTAAATGATCCTACTTTGATGAACTATATTAAGGAATGTTTGAATTACTTACAGCAGATTCAAAACAAAAACAGTATTGTGAAAGTTTTGCTTTTAAGTACAAGTTTTTTAGTGTTAGAAAATGATGTGAACGGTGTTGATTTTTTTGTGGATAGTTGTGTGGACGTACTTTTTAGTAAAAGTTTTGCAAGAATCTCGAGAGAACAGGCTATTAAAGCAGATTTAAGATTCGATTTGATAGTTACTGAGTTGGTGCGTGAATCAGGAACATTGTCTCCAGAAGGATTTCAGAACTTGGAATTTTGGAGGTAATTTAATATGATGGGATTTTTTTTTTCTTCACATACAAAGCCAAAACACATCTTTTACAAAATGCTGTCGCACTAAGAAAAACTTTACAGTTTTGTAGACGTACGGCAATAACAATTAAAAATATATATTTCATTAAAAATGACAACATAACCATAGTCAACTCAAACTTCAAATCAATCTCTCTCATTAAAAAAAAAAACAACACAATATTTACTCCCCCCCCATAAAAAAACACATGGCAAAAAACAAAGGAAGACATTATATTCCTAAATTTTATTAGCATGCATGACACTTTTCTCTTTCTATTAATACGTAGAAATTACGGTCAAACGACGGATTGAGTTAGACAGAAAAAAAAATTCATGTTTTAAAGATTCTTTGATAAGCTATCGTTTTTAGTTCTTGTAACCCTAGGTGAAAATCTTGAAAAATCAAGGGAAGGGGCAGGCACCTTCGCAGGTTTTTTTTGGGCCCAGTAACAAAGAATAATAATTTGAAGAAGAAGCTCTTAAAAATTCAGTAATTTTTAGGATTTGGGGGAAGGGGGCCATGAGCCCCCTCCCTCACCCTGTATACGTCTCTGGGAGGGAGGTTCAAACCACGAATGGAGTGTATTTTCGGGTCAATATTTTTCAATTCTCCAGGGCAAAGAACAAAGAGAGAAATCTCAATGAAGAAACAAACAAACGTGACTATGGCTAGCAGAAAGAAGAGATAAAAACCAAAAGGATATTTGGCTCGGATGAAACCGAAGTGTCTTCAACGCTGATGAAACAAAGATAAAAATTAAAAAACCTAAGAAAAAATTGAAACCAAACCAAGGAATAGTTGCTTTGGTGTTCTCATCGAAGTAACTCTATTAGCTTCTGTGACCTATGAGGTTCATTTGTGACAATTGTAGATATTTATATTGGTTGTTTTGATTCCTTGGTTTTGGTTTTTATTTTTTTTTTAGTTTTTATCTTTGTTTCATCATCATTGGAGATACCTCGTTTTCATACAGGCGAAATATCCGCCTCGTTTTGGTCTTTATCTTTCCTTTCTACTGGTCATAGTCCCTTACATTTGTTTCTTCATTGAGATTTCTGCTATTGAGACGTCATGGATGGCCAGTTCGGCTTAAGATCTTTCAATTTTGCAAAGTTTTTCAAGTAAGGAAAAATATTTCAAAGCCGAGATTAAGCCAACTTATTTATAAGCCAGTTACTACTATCATTTGATATTCTAGAAGTTTTATTTGTTTTACAGAATGACTAGAACAGATTTGAGAGGATTTTTCAAAAATACGGATTGAAAAGTTTATCCCGCTTGCACGTTTTTTGTGGGTGGTGAGGGGCATAGCTTAGGGAGTGTCTTTTAATTAAAAAAAAATATATTCACGCATCATTTTCAAGATTAGAAGGGGTTGGGGTCTGGAATCACCCCTCTGTTGCTTCAAGTGTCTATTGCAAGTTAAGTTGAATTGTTCTCTTTTTCCTAGTTTAACGTTTTTGTCAACCTATTTTCACATCAATCTTTGCAAAAAGGTTACAAAGTATATTTTTATCCTTAGTCCTGAGTTGTTCAACCATAGTTCAAATCTTCCAGGAGCCATCTTTCGACTGGTGGAATCTGCCTAACAAGGAGGCTAGTTATCTACATTCTACCTGTAAGATCAAAGTATTTGGAATTGAATAGTCGAGTCCATGACCCTGTTCTATTTACGAGAGAAGATTTGAAGTTCAGCAACAGTATTAATGAATATAAGGTACGGCGAACTTGTTTCTTGGCACCTATCTAGGAAGATGTTTTCGTACCCCGTCGTCCTATAAGAAAATTGTGATCTCTATAATGTTTCCTATAAACTCGTACTTATCCATTTTGGTTTTTATCGAAGTATGCCCCTCTCGAAAAAATCTGTATACTGGCATGCATTTTTTAATACCTTTTTTATTGTATTTTGCCTTTTTTGATCCTATATCATTTCTATTTTAAAGAGTCTTCATTATACAGTTTCGTTTCTTTGATCGACTTCCTCAACATTGAGATATCGAAATGACATCAGACATTAGATTTAGAAATCGACTAGGGGTAGATTATACTGCAAATATGGCAACGTGCTTAATTCAGCAAGATTAGATAACCTGACAAATTCAAACTATCCTATTACGCCTCGTGATGTGACGGTTGTTGAAGAACATTTTCTAAAGAAAATTGTTCAATGCATGCATTCCATTCAATCTTGCTTGCTTTGATTTTTCCACCTTCCCTGACTAAGGCAAAAGCTCTTCCCGTTTCCATTGGTGTTGTTATTCCGCTTAATATTGCTAAATAATAATAATAATAATTTATTTATATAATTATTTATTTATATATATATAATATTTATAATATATATATTATACTATTATAATATTTATTTATAATATTTATAATATATATTTATTTAATATATATAATAATTAATTTATATATAATAATACTTACAAAAGGGAAAAAGTGGAGTACAAGGAGAAAAACAAAGAACTACAAATAACACAAAGAACACAAAAAAAAACAAAAACAAATAACACAAATATAAGAAAAAAAAACATAACAATTTAGCAAAAGAGGCGGATAAGATGATTGTTAGGACCAAGACAGATTGGCGCTTCATCAATTAAATTTGAACTTCGAAAATGTAAGTATCATTTCCGTTAATTGCTATCTAAGCTTTTTAAATTTCCATATCCCCAATTTTGATGATATGTGATGGTTGAATATTACACTCGCAAAAAGAGAAGTGAAAATTCGTACTCCAAAATTGTAGCCCTACAATTTTGTATGACAATACAATTGTCTACTCTATTTAGATTTTTTCATCGTTCCGTTTTTAACCTCTCTGACCTTTACCCTATGCTAAGATATAAGTTATCACCTATTCTCAACCTTCTTACTTTTTGTTGCTGAATTTCGAAAAAAAGTCAGAACCGGCGTATCCTTGTATTATTACGGTTTGATCCGTTTGTTTAATCATTGTTTTTTGTGTAAGCTTTTAGTAATCATACTTGTTTTCTCGCTATACAGTTATTAGTTTTCATTAAAATTGTGACAAATTTTGTACGTAATTTTGGCAAATCTCCCCTATTTTGCCTCTTGGTTGGGGGATCGAGTTGAAACTTTCTGATTTTTTTTGTGGAGGGGTAGGAGGTGACAATATATTTTGTGTTGGAGGTAAGGGGGCAAACATTTTTTCTACCATTCTTCCCTCACAAAAGAATGTGCTCTGTGGTCATTTTGCGTCCAACAGTCTCTGCTGCTATATATATATTTTTGTGTATATTATATATATATATATATATATATATATATATATATATATATACATTATATTTAAAACTATATTTAAAATTTGTGTATATATTTCAAGTTTTAAGTATATATTTTATATTTAAAACTTATATAAAATATGAATGTTTTATATTTAGATTAACGTATTTATATATATATATATATATATATATATATATATATATATATATATATATATATATATATATATATATATATATATATATATATTATTTAATATATATATTTTATATTTTCTGATTTGTTTCCTTATTCTTTTAGACTAGTCACTTCGAAGATATCGACCTGAGCTCAATCGACATTCTGTCTTTTTCAATACCGAAAAAGGCTCTAATTTTAGAATATGATGAATTTTATATTGATAAATATACCTCCTGTAAATTCAAAGTGAACAAAAAAGGACAACTGGACGCATTTTTATATTGGTTTGAAACCAAGTCCTTTTCGAATGTATCATTCAATACAAGAAATAGTCGAAGTTTCAAAAAGGCTGCTTATATAGTAGACCCTGTTGAAGTTGAAGAAGGAGATGTATTGAATATTAGTGTAAGATATTCACCGGGATATTTGAATTTGAAATTGATTAGTGTTCAGAAATGTGATAAAACTAAAAATTGATTTCTTGTCTGTTTAGTGCCTTGCCAAAATTAAATATTCCTGAATGTGTATAATTGGTTCAAAAGGTTGATCGCTAAACCAGCAGGGTAATGGTGAGTATAATGTATTTTCCATTACTTAGAGTACGACAGTGTTACCAAGAGTTTCAGAGTTGCCAATAGATCCTTTCGCATGGCTTACAATCCTGTCACTGAGTTTTCAGACCATAGAGATAGAAAAAAGAATATAGTCCAGATTCGCGCAGAAATTAAGTTTTTGGGGAAAATACTCCTATAAAAACTAACAAGCATTTGTCGGAAGTCTTTTACTAGGATGTGCTACTACTAGTACCCATTGCAACAACAAGCCTCCTAAGGCCACATCGGCTACGCATGCTCCGCCCCGATCTGTTAAAAGCTTCACTCCTTCCTACCTTCTACTAAGTTTCAGTTTCCTTCGGACCTCTTCTTTCGAATGCATCATTCAAGACAATGGGTGATCGAAGTTTTAAAAAGGCAACTCATACTGTTGGCACTGTTGAGGTTCAGAAAAGGGAATATTTTGATATTAGTGTAAATTGATGAATGTTTAGAAATTTAAATGAATAAATTTTCTTTTTTGTCTTTTTAGTTGATTGGCAGAATATCCCTGTAAGTTGATGAAGGTTTAAAAATGTAAAGGAAGTAAAACTGATTTTTATTTTGTCTTCTTATTTTATTGCCAAAATTAGATATCCCTGCCAAAATCTGTTAGAATCAAAAATAGGACAGGCAAAACAAGGAGGTACCGTAAGGATTATGTATATCCCAATGCTTAGAGTAATATACCTATTACGGGCCGGCTACCATTTTGCCGACACTTATTGGTATTTTTTTTGTCAACTATTGGCAGTTTTTGGGGAAATTTTCTTTAGTAGGGGTCGGTAGGTGGTTGAATATGCACATCTACTTCGAGACTATTGGAATTTAGGCGGCAATACTGTAAAAATTGCAAATTTAAATTGCCTCCACTTTACAATATTATATTTTCTTGAGTTTTAGTAGCCTGTATGAGACTTGTGAAGCCAAAACCACGTTATTATCTATCAGTAACTGGCACATCGTTTTTCCTTGCGTCAGGGTATATTGAATGGCGTCTACATTCTGCACACCCTAGAAGCTACCCATGACACGTGTTTAAAGTAAACATGTATCCTGGAATCAGGTTAGCCAAATTATAAGGATCGCCATGTAAACAAAATTTTTAGAAAAAAAATACTCATTAAAATTATCTCGCTGAAATTTAATATCCCACAACGCACGAATTGAGGTTTCATCTTCTTCTATTTTAAGTTTTAGGTTGATTTTGTAGCACGAAATCAATTTTTAACTTAGGCTCTAAAAAAAAGAAGTTTTGCTACTAATCAAGGTTTAAGGTAGTATGTGCCATTTCCATTTAAAAATCCTTTAAGGTGTTTTGGAGGGGGAGGGGTATTAAAGTATTTTCTCCGTCACAGGCTAGTCATACTTGCATACAAACTATGTTGTATTTTGATCGTGTTACGTTCAAGTAGGAGATATTCTGCAGCTATTTAAGATACTCTTAACAAATGGTTAACCTACTGTATAATAATGTAATATTTTACTATTATGAAATGCTCAAGGACAAAGGAATAATAAAGGCCGGTCTTCGTCTTATCTTGTTTTTATCCAATGATTGGAATTAAGTATTCTCCCAAAGTTTGTGCAGACGATAGAACACAATTTGATATAGGGCACACGGCTTCTTAACCATCCTCTAGTTTTCGAATTTTGGTAAATTCAAAGACTTTCGATCCCTTTTTTGCTCGTTACACCAAAATATAAAACACGCCATTTACTTCAAAATCCATTGCTAAGTCGATATTTCGAAGTTTGATAAATTTAGGAATGTTTAGACTAATTCGCTAGTTAAAAGATGAGCAAATCAACCAATGCGCGGTACTACGCTCTTTACAAATATACAAATCACTGCTGTCGTAAATACCATTTTAAGCCCCTGAAATAACACTGTTTCTTTTTTTGCTTTTAAAACTAAGATAAAAACACACCATTCAGTTCAAAATTCATTGCTAAGTCTACATTGCACAAGCGTCTATATCAAATGGATGTTGAAATACCCATCGAGTGGTATTTTTGTTCTCTGTTACAATACATTACACCTTCGATCCATACCTATGTGATTGCATACAAGGCAATAGCACAGCAGTATATTTATTGGGAATCGTCAAGTCGGAATTCTAATAGTATTATCGATTTACTTTTGGCGGACCACAGAAAAGCATTTGATCTTATCAAACACCTGACCTCACTAATAAATCTGAAAGAGATTGGAGCTAAAATTCAAGTACTACGATTAGTGAGGATAATTTCTACAAATGAGATGGTAATCAGTTTACATTTTGCTTACCGAAGAAACCTGCTCTGAGTGGTCAGAACTAACCTGCGGAAACCCCCAAGGAACGAAACTAGTTGCTCTTTTAATCCTAGCTTAGTGAGGATAATTTCTACAAATGATATGGTAATCAGTTTACATTTTGCTTACCAAAGATATCTGCTCTGAGTGGTCAGAACTAACCTGCGGAAACCCCCAAGGAACGAAACTAGTTGCTCTTTTAATCCTAGCTGTCATCAACCAAACCGTAGCAGAATTTGAGGAGCGTTTTAAGCTAGTTGACAGCTTGTCTATACTTCTGAAGTACACATTCCAAGGTGTTGTAGTAAACAGGATTTTGACCCGACTCTCTTCACGTACTTTATCAACAAGTGTCAATCAAATAGTCTACTAGTCAGAAATCGAGATTTATGCGACATTTATTTGTCTCTCACACAATTGTACTATCTGTCTTGACTTTTCCTACAATTAACCATGGCTTGATGCCCATAACTATTCGATCTTAATCCAAAATCAACGGAATCCATTGGACCATGGTGGTTACGGGGGACGATCTTTCTCTGGAGGAATTCATGGGGGAAGGGGATTTTTCATGAAGGGGGTGTCGGATTTCCCAGCATTATATATCCACTCAAGCGGGAAGTTATAATCTGGGATGTGCCGTTTCACTCTTTCCGCTGCAATAATACTGGGTGTGACATTTACAAGTGGTTGCTCGTCTAAGCTGCATGTAGACAATATTGTCCGCCAACGTCACTACTGAATCCAGAGTTTAACAAGTCTGGGCAGGCTAGGACTTCTCGGATCTCCAACTCCTGCTGGGATATACAACCTTCATTAGGCCTATCTTCGAGTATTGCTGTCCTCTTTGGGTTTCTCAAACTTCAAACACTGCTTACATATCAGCAGAACTAGAAGATGTCTAAAAACACCTTACTAAAATAATATTTTTACACCGCTTCAGCGATTACGAGTGCCCTTGAATTTGTAAATTTGGCTACTCCATTCGCAAACGAGAAGCACCGATCTATTCTTCCAACCGTGCAGATCAGCAAAAATTCTAGGCATTAAAACAAAATACGACCTGTGAAGTGCCGTACGAGCATATTTGTAAACTCCTTTGCGCCGCATTTTGCAAGTGTATTTAAGCAAATACCTTTTTTCGCAAAAATAGCATAATTAGACGTTCACTTTTGAGTGCTATGATAGATGTCTAAACGAACGAATGTCCTCCCTTTAGCAAGCAAATGAACGTGAAAATTCCCAAATTCAGCCAAAGTTAAGTCAGAAATTAGAGATAGCATTGTCATTTTTTCAGTGGCGGTTCCAGTCTTAGCAATAACCAGTGAAAGGGCATATTTCAACATGAGATTTCTAGACATTGTAAATAGCTCGATTTCCAACATTCTCTTAAATGACCCTGTGCTTTGAGTTCCATTCTGATAGGCGCTTAACCAGCCATCATTAATTTTGACCAATCAGTTTCTTTTCTCAAAAGTGTTTTTAGTTACAATCTAGATTGTAACTTTTTGCTTCACTTACGGATCCAAATCAACTCTTTTGGATTCAAAACGAGGGTAGGTAATAACACTTGTTGAACACCCAGCACTATGACATCTAAAATGCACCAGCCGGGTCTGGGAAAGCTACAATGGCAGATGGACTCTGTCAGATTTAGAAACTGTTTTAATCCTCCTCTTATAAAAAATTGGAAATGTGCCAATGTGGCTTTACTTCTAGACTGCAAAGAAAAAAACATCTGTGCCTATGACTAGCTAGACTATCCAATTATCTCCACAATTCAATTAAAACACCATTTGGATTAAAAACTAACCATTTCCTTTCCCCTTTTCAAAGTAAAAATTTATATCCTGCAACTCAACACTTTCTGAACTGAAGCCACACGAATGAAAAAACGTATACAGGGCAGGGCTTGGACATTTTGTGTTTGGAGAAATGTTCAAGAATACTTTTTTCTGCGATTGTTCTTTTATTTTTGCTTCTTTTTTTTTACTCGATGACTTGGGAGAACTGTAAGTAAAAAATACACAAAAGCAAGTTGACCCCCACTCCTACCCCTGAGGAGACGACTTTTCCGGTATGCAACTTACCGAAACAGACATAGAAAAAAATTAATGATAATAAAAAACAATATAGAAGACAAAGACATAAGAACAAGGTGACTTATATATTCTATAAGTGGAGTATAAAATGTGAATCCTTAGATAAAATTACAACACACAACTACAACCATAAGAGAGTGGTCACCGCTTCGAAATAAATTATCTTAAAATGTTCAGTCACGTTCATCATCAGGACGGCTTGGGGACCGGGATCTAAAAGAGAGAGAGAGAGAAAAAAGGATAAAATCTAGTCAAAATTTGGGCATTTGGACACACAAAGTACAGTCATTTCAAATATCTTACGACTACTGATACAATTACAAGAAGAAGTTCAAATGACACCAGTGGCGGCAATTCACAAGAACTTAAAAGGGAGGAGGGGGGGGTAGAGATTTTTTCATTGAAAATACCAAAAAAGACATTTTCAGTGAAAATACCCCCTCAAAAAAGGTATTTCTTGAAATATAGAGGGGGGGGAGTAGTAGATATTTCCCCATTCCTTTAGCTAATGTCACTGAATGAGACAGTACAGTAATCGTATTTTTACATCGTAAGGGTAGGAGCAGAAGACAGGGAAGCAGCAGCAATCTAAAAACATTAACACAACACTCTTTAAAAGTGAGAAGTGAGAGGAGGCTTTTCAATGCCTAATATAATCGTATAAATTTGATTTTGTTGCGAAAACTCATTTCGCTCTTTAGAACAACGGTTTTTTCCTCATGTGCTTGGCAACCTATCAGATATTTCCTTAGGCTTGACCCCCCCCCCCTCAAGCTAACTTCCCAAATTCTCTTTCTATTAGCCTCTACTAACTCATCTTCAAGATCGTATATAGCCCACTGAACATTGGGATTGCTCTGAGATGAAATTCAACTTATTTTTAATAAAGTTGATAATGAAAGGTATTTGAGAGATCCGATGGTTTTGTTTGCCACAAAATATCTATGCTCAGAAAACCTCTTCCACTGGTGTCTAACCTCCTTAAAAAAGCAACTAATTCTGTTATTAGAAACTGAAGTTGAAAACTGAGCAGCATTTATTTAGATCCTCTTGACAAATATCCGATAAATAAATTCACACAAAAAGGATACGTCAAGATTTTCCCAGGGAAGATTTTGAATAGTCATTTTTGACGCCCGCAAAAATGAGGTAGAAAACTGAATTTTAATCATAACCAAAAACCTAACTTGCGCCATTGCTGACAAAAAGTGAAATTCATAGACCCTCATTTAATTTTCTTGGACATTCTTAAATAACGCCTCAAACGACATTTTCAGTTTTTTTTTCTCTTTCAGTGATATTTTTTTAGTCTATATCAAGTTTCTAAAAGTAAATTTCTAGCAAAGCGACCAGGCAGAAAGGCTGGAAAGCTGAGTTTTTGACTAGTTACGAGCCTTCAAAATGCACCTATTATAATTTATATTCTGATAATCACCAGTATAAGACTGCTAGTTTCCAAATACTTACCATAAGCAAATAGATACTTCAACAATGAACTACCAAAAAACTACCTGCTTCTAGTTGGGGATCTCCTATCAGGAGTCTGGTCAGCTGAACGTCTGTCTTCAGATCTTCTTGCAGATGCTCGCCTAGTTGTCTTCTCGACGCTTCCATTACGCTCATCCCTTGTTCGAGAAGCACTACGGTCACGTGATCGTGAGCGACTTCGTGACCTCGTTGGAGAACGGCTTTCAGACCTTCGGCGAGAACGAGATCTACTGCGACGATATCGGGAAGGACGATCGTAAGAGCCACTTCGCCGTCTATTAAACATAAACAAGTCATAAAACATCAATATTAGACAAAAAAAGAACATTACTATCAAATTTCTTACAAATAAATTTAGCCACAACAGCTGTGCAAAAAGTATGGTTCTATTCCATAATGAGAATACACTTGATATTAAAAAAAAGCTTTTAGGAAATAAATAACTTTTAAAAATACTAAGAAAAACAGATCAGTTTCAGCTGTCTAGAAATTAAAATGCATTATTGGTGATGCCAAGGTAACTTGACCAATTCGCACGCGATCAATGCGGCACATTATGCAAATATTCAAAACCAGACGTTATTACAATGTATAACCTTAAGCTTAATAAATCTGGCCATAACAACTATGTTCTCTTTTTACTTGGGCTAGGTGTCCCCACATCGACTGGCACACAAGGAAACAACGGTGCCTCTCTAACATGACGTATGAAGTGCTGCAGACCAAAGATCTTCCATTGACAATCTGAACAGTACAACATCCTTCTCCAGCCATCGCCATACTGTAGCTTTTTACCGTCCACACCTTCTGATACTGGGAGACTCAGCACCGAACATCGTGAAGGAGGCGGCCTTTATCCATACGTACATTGTGACTCCTGTATCGACATCGACTACTTGCGACTTTACCAGCCACGAGCAACTGTTTCATTTTTCACGAATGAAAGCGTTTATGATCTGTCAGTTCATTGAATCCCAAGGATGCTTACAAGCATATTAAAAAAAAAATGCTTATTTTTATCTTGATATCCTTGTAAAACATCAATAGCTGCTTACTGTTGAAAACATGATGTCTTTGCAAAGGTTTCTCTTGTGTGGATAGTAAGAAACAAAACATACGGGTAAATACGTCTGGAATAACAACTTAAGTTATTTCAGTCGTTTCATACAATGATAGTCAGAAATTTAATCTATTGAACCCACGGAAATTCTAAAGCGGATGTTTAAAGAAGAGTCCCCCTCTAGCTTCCACAACAGGAAAAATCCAACAGCATTGACAGAGGCCAAACTTGTTCTTTTATTCCAGCTACTACTTAGTTTTAGACAGCTATTTATTGTCTGTATACCTTAAGATAGAGGGAATATCCCCAAGATTGGGCAGACACATCTTCCCCTAAGGAGATTAAGACCTTAAACAAATTCTTTTGGATAGAGGGAGAAGAATCATTCAATGTTAGATTTTATACAAAAAGAGTATCTACTCGTCCATTATTTGTTGATAGCGCATAAGAATGAACATTAAATATTTAAGAACCTGCAACCACCTCTCATAAGGATTCCACTAATTTGATAAAATAGGCAAAACTAAAAGACGTTCATGATATCAATACTGATTTTTTGATAATAAGAGACAAATGTTTACATAACTAGTTAAATGTATTTATTATTTTTCAGTCTATCCTATTGCTCCTCCTTGCATTTAATTTCAATTTTATTTAAACTGAAATAAATTTATATTCAATTGATTTATACTTTTATTTAAATTCAGTAGCTATTCTTAGTATAAGGCCCATGATACTGACTGATCTCTTTGACAAGGCACAATACCAATGTAATAAATTTAAATAGAAATAAACACACAAGGACACGCCAAACACCCCACTAATTATATCATTACAAGCAATTCAATGTTTTCAATTAAATTACAGTGGAAAGTTAATTGTTTTCCATAGACAAAAGTAACTAGGTTCGAATCTTCTATTTCCTGCAACTAGATTGTCAATTATAAGAGGAAGAGAATAATTCTAAGAAAAAAACAAATCTGTTAATCTGAATTGATCTCTTCCGTGAGATATCAAAATGCTATCGAATTTTATCTGAACATAAACATATTTTTTGTTAGCATTCCTACTAGTCTTGAATGGAAAAAAAAATTAAACGAATAAATACATAATAAAAAAGAGACAAAGATAAACGTTCATCTTACACTCAAAACGAGCACCCGTAGAAGAGTTACAGCTTCTTCAAGCTTTCATTCTCACCCCTATTAATTAAAAAAAAAAACTTTTTCCACAAAATAATTTTTTCAAAGAAAAGTAAAACTCCATTAAACCAAAAAAGAGCAAAATAAAATCGAATAATCTACCAAGCACAAAACTACCACAAATCAGCATCGATAAGTAAGTGAAACCCAAAACGAACAGAAATTACAATAAATAACCGAGTCAAACTCAAAACGAGTAGAAATTTACATGAGTAGGTTTCAAAACCCCTATGCTTTCTGAAAGCCAGAATAAAATTGCACTTTACTGAAAAAAATTCAAATGAACGTGCATTGCCAGTTTAATTTACATATGCTGATATTTATTCCTTAAAATCTTAATTAATTTTTGATTTCAAAATTTTAATTTTGGGCTCAAAACCCATTTGCCTTCCCAAGGCCAGAACATAATTTGCACTTTACCAGTTAAATACACACATGCTGATATTTAATCCTTAAAATGTTAATAATATTTGATTTATTAAAGAACAGCTTAGGTACACTCACATTCTTTTGATTTAGTTAAATTTTGAGAGCAGAAGCAGTAACAGAAATATTCCCGAAAGTTTGAACATGATACCCTTAGTCGTTCTTGGGATACTGCTAAGATGTCTCATTGGCAACAGCATACCAACAGTGCTTTTTGGTTTAATCTTAAGGCAATAGTTTTTAAACATAATTGGCAAATTGCATAACTGTGGAGGGGGGGGGGAAGGTGACCAACGCAATAGCCCAAGAGATACAATTACAAGACCACTCAGCTATGCTGACAAAATAGCTATCTTAAATTTTGGTTTTGAAGGTGTTTAGAAAATTATGAGCTAAAGAAGAGGGCTGATTGCCTTCCAATCCCTTTTACCCTCAGTCGTTCTTGGGATACCGCTAAGATGTCTTATTGGCAACAGCATACAAACAGTGCTTTTTGGTTTAATCTTAAGGCAACATTAGTTTTTAAACATAATTGGCAAATTGCATAACTGTGGAGGGGGGGGAGGGAAGCTGACCAACGCAATAGCCCAAGAGATACAATTACAAGACCGCTCAGCTATGCTGACAAAATAGCTATCTTAAATTTTGGTTTTGAAGGTGTTTAGAAAATTATGAGCTAAAGAAGAGGGCTGATTGCCTTCCAATCCCTTTTGACTCTTAAAAAGGGTACTAGAACTTTGAATTTCCAATCAAATTACCTCCTTTTAAATATCAATGATATTACTAGCCATGATAGAGCAGCGCTGCCTATGATATTGCTTATACACCCTTTTAATACTTGCATG